>NW_024067602.1:0-206445 GCF_015533775.1 Penicillium roqueforti
CCCCAAACCCCAAACCCCAAAACCCCAAACCCCAAATGAGTTTCCGGTTTAGCACGACCGCGTCTGCACAACAGCTGGCCGACAACATTCCCTAAGGCTTAGCAATCCTCAATCAGAACTACGAGCTAGAACAATGATCGCGTGTTCCGACGCGAAGTCTCTACATTGCTTGCTGCAATCGATCCACCTAGATGACGCCCACCGAGTTAATACTAGGTTCAACGACGCTTTGTCGGCCAAAGCAGCGCTGCGCATTGAATACTGGACTTGGAATCAGGACATGTGGTGTGTGTTGACTTCAAGTCCTCTTCTTGTATATAGTCATGATCTTGGCCTTGATGCCTGTGGCGGGTTTATCGTTATAATCTCGGATATCACATCAGAGAAGAGGGCAGAGTATGCCTATAAGCAGCTTGCTAAAGACATACAAGAACACAGATAAATCAAGAGCGATTTGTCGATAATGATTAGTCATGAGATTTAGAACCCTCTCTCCGCGATATTGTACTGCACCGAGGATATCATTCAAGAAATACGCGAAAATGAAGACTACGAGGCGCTGTGTCAGGACCCCAATACTAAGAAGGCTGATGCCTGAAGTATGGCACCTGTCATGGTGTGTAGAGCACCCCGTCCTGGGTGCGTGGGGGCCTGTGGACTAGACAGGAGCAATGCGTGCTGCCTGCACAGCCTCATTGGATCATGTGACCCACAACCTGTATATTATCCTCGCATGCTGCTTCTTTGGGGAAGTAGCTATTAGTTCCAATATACCACTGCGTATACTACTATCTCTATTTCCCGATCCTCCATTACATATAACATTCCCTTAGGCATTTATACCTAGGGGTCTCACCAAATTGTAGACATCCCTGCTCTTTCCAAGACACTAGCCTAAGCAAATATTATTCCCGATATGATCAGAACTGATGGAAGGATTATCATTTGACCTTATAACGTGCCAGGTGGTGAAAATAAAAGTTGAACACTTGAACTCTATTTTTTAATGGGCCCTAGCCGACTGATGCGGAGGAATGTGGAGCTCTCCCGTGATCCCTTGGAGCCTTGAAACCCTCTAGATTCCTCCCATACTATGATCTCCCTTGATTTGTGAATAAGAGGGGGGAAATAAGCCATCTGAATACTTTGAGCGTAGCATAGATTTGGCGCTTGTTAATAGGCCTTGTAGTGCTCAACGTAGAACGGCATGAGGATTCCGCATGGATTATTGTTCGTTTCGTTTCGTTTCTAACATAAATTTACATTTGAATATTGACCAACTTTGGTGTAAAATGGACGAGCCTTTCTTGCAGCAAGGAGCATATTTTTGTAATGCTTTTTGTACTCACGATACAGGAACGGAACATATGGGGATCATGTAACATTCATTGTTTCTATACGGTAAGCCTACTCAAAACTTGGTTCCAGGAGATAAATGTGGCATATATCTTAGCTATAGTATTACTCTTATAACTATTTTAGTTATGCCGTCATCGGATAGACAGTGCCATTTGAAAGAAGCTGTGAGAGGAAGATTTCATAACTACCACCAGAGTCCTCTCCCTACCTTTGTCGGCCTTTTTGAACAGCAATTACTAGTGACAATAATTCGGCTTCTTGCTTCTGATCTTCGTTGAGGATTAGCAGAAAATGTGAAATAGGTAACATTAATTTTAAAAATGAAGAAAGCTAAGGAATGCAGGAAGGAATCTCCTATTTTGGATAATGACGCCCACTGTCCACTGGGTGACGAGTCATGGAATAAGATGTGCAAGTTAGCCTCCTCCCAATGCAGCCAAGTGGCCAATGTAACATATGCACTACGAGTTTGGAACCCGCTTAAGCACTGCATATGGAAGGGCATTGCCTCCAATATAGCCAATCACGCTATATGTTTAGGATCACGTTTATTTGTTCTCTGGGAAAGTGTCATGCATTGTATGCAGCGGTCGTTTTAATAGAGCAGCAACGAATGTTTAGTGGAAGTTTGTCCACCTTGGTCGACTGTGGTTGGAAACTAGTCATGAACTAGTGGTAAGACGTTCCCAGCGCGTGGTAGGCGCTGGCATTATTTACCCGTGCGCTATGTTGTATGACCCTGGCTTGCTATAGCTCCTAAACATGTGACTTCCTTGGCTGGAGTGCAAGGGTCGTGGTCATCAACCCAACTAGTCGTAAGGAGCGGAGTAGACCATTCGTAAAGAAATTCTTTCAACCGGTTCCCAACCAGGTGATCTCTTGTCACTACATCATTCACTGTGGAGCAGATGTTAGTTTGGTATGCTACCCATGTTGTTCGAAGTCATCGGAGCAGCTATTACCGTTATTGGGGCTATTATGTGTGTTTAACTAAGCGAGAGAGGGGGTTGGTTTTCCGTATTTAAAATACCCACACATTTAGCTATTGAGGTAGTTTTACTGTCTTAGGCAGGACAGGACCTCTCTCCCCCCTTCTCTCTCACGGTCAATCTACCCAGTTCAAGATCAATCATAGAGACAGTAAGAGATATAACGCCCAAGTCGAGATCAATATGCCTGCTGACCTGGCAGGGGTAAGACAGAAGGGCCGCATCGGTGGACGAGCGATGAAGTCGGTCAATATAGAAAGGTAGTTTAGGGTGAATCGTCCGTGGATTGACATGCGCAAAAAATCTCCCACTTAAAATTAACTGGAATCTGAATCTTATCATATGGTGGTTGGCCAACAGCTCTTTTTCCGTTGATAAATCTAGAAGGTCCAGGGATCTGATACTCTAGCGATAAATACACAATCATTCCCTGTACGTCTGCGCCTCATTTACCTACTTACGTTGTATCCGAACACCACGGCAAAAAAACACCAATGTCGAATTTACTCTGTAGAGAACTCCGTAGGGCTGGATAAGTCTGGCCTGGCGCGAATAGACTGTCGCCGAACCCAGAATCTGTGAAAAAGACCTTCGGGGTATTAGTTGTCGGTCATACGAATAAATAAGAGACAGCACAACTGCATGATAAAGGGCGAAGAAGGACTAAAAAGGAAATACTCACAGCATTCTAAAGAATAAATATTAAAAAGCAACTTGAAGTGCCACCCTGAAATCGATGCTGACTGGGACATTCCCATCTTGACCGAGGTCTGTAAGGCTTCAATAGCACACCAAGCAGCTCTTGTACATGTGCTTGAGCCTGATATTTCAACTTTGACGTCGTTCAAGCTGGAAGAGATGGTTTGCACGTTTCGGGTCGCAAGAGTTGATCTGAGGGGCCTGAAGTTTCCACACAGTAAAACATGAGCCTGACGATATAGGGAAAGCGCATTCGCTGTAATCACCCCGCCGGGGTATCTTGGAGAGCAATGGAAGTCTGGGATCTGCTCGGCGCACATACGCCACCTAGCCAGAGCTTGTTCAAGTCGTTGCGTTAGTGCCTGGGTCTGATCTAAAAGCCAACTATCCTGGTAGAGATTTGCCAGTGGTTCAACGATGCCATGCAAAGTCAAATAAGACGCAAAAATGCTCAGTCGAAGCGAGGGCCCACTGAGAGGAGAAAATTTTGGCCATTGCGACTGAGAAGCGAATCAGCGGTTTGAAACTGGACTTTCTAGTCTCGGACCACGCCTGTGGGGATATGCTCATCCGTTCAGATTCTTCGCATGGCAGAAAACAATCACTTATATCAACATTCCAAGAGCAGTTAACTGTTTGGAAGGCGACGCCTAGCGCACCCAGATAGACGTATATCGAGCAAATTGCTCTGTCAGGTGACGTTAGATTTGTACAGATTGTCCAAGATAAGATGATTCCACATACCGCACAGTTGTCTCAAAGTCAATCTACTTCTGCCATCGTCGCAAAAGATCAACGTCTCCTCCGTCTGACTCTGGTGCGTAGGGGGGCAGCTTTCTGCGTTCAAAATGCCCTGACAAGTCGGAACATTGATTAGTAGCTTTACTGGAGTAGATCCTCCGAGGAGTGACAGTGACAAAATACTGCATAAGGGCACCCTCTAAACAAAGGATTTTTCTACTTGTCACAATTATCTCGATCAGAAGAGAGGCTAATGACGCTGCTTCTTGGAAGGTCCGGAAATCTCCACTCTTCGTACCGTTTGCCATAACTAGAAGAAGACACTGCAGTACCCATAGCTTTTTATCTGCGATAGTGAGCTGGCTCAGTTGAACCTCTTTTGAGTCAGGGAACATGCTTCATCAATGGGTTTGCCTTGCGTACATATTTGATTGTATTGGCTTTAGACATGCGATGAAGCGAAGCAGCGGTTAGCTCATCGTCGTAGTAGATGGCGCCGATGGATGCCATGGCAAAAATCATACATGGGGGAGCTAGGTCTGCCTTCTAGGTTGGCGTATGGATACATGGTATGTATATGAGGAGATGTGCTTAGTACTCTTTCTAATGTGAAGCGACTCGGAAATGTGAAACTGATGATATCTTCGGTCTGCAGGAATATTTAAGCACTGTGGGCTGGGAGATCCAGTACGGGCATCGGTCTGCGGCTTACCGACGTAGGTGTATGGAACGCGGAACCTAATTTACGCCACCTGTGCTCCGAGATGGCAAAAGAGCCTTTCCATGCTGGTGAATCTATTACCCTCGGTCGTGATTTCGTGGCAGCATGATGCTTTGGGGGAGAAGCAAAGCTATTCAATGCCAAGTCGGATTGCAAGTTTTCTTGCGCTCTCTCGGTCGGGTTTTATACATATCAGACTCGAAAGATCGCGGAAAGTTGAGAGCTGAGATCCAAGAGCCTATGGTCGGGCTATTGATTTCCAACATGTTAGTTGGGTCGAAGGCGGGAAGCCACCCTGTAGCTGTTGAGGGCTCAACCGCATTTTGCATTTTATGCCGTCACCGATAAGATCGTGGGACTGGATGTCTGCATGAATATTGATTGTATGGACTCTGACGGATCATTATTGACTTCCTGACTATGTTGTTGGGTTCCCATGTGGTTCCGTGAATGGTGCCTTTTCAAGACATCTTGCCGAATGAAGCTTGCATTGCAAGGGGTACATCTGAACGGGTGCTCATTGCGATCTGGAAAACATCTGGTTAATATCTCGGGCACCGAACGGTTTGACGGACCTAGGAGAGCGCTCGTGTCTGCAAATGTGTTCCCGCCGAGCGAATGCACGATCACAGTAGGAGCATTGTTTTCCACGGCGCGTAACGTCAGGTCCCGTAGTATCACTCATTCTCGTTTATTGACATGAAATTAGAATCGCCCCTAGCATCTCTCATTCCCAGATTTTCGTGTTCCTAGTCTTCAAAATCATGACACTTGAAAGGTTAAAATACCTCACTATTAGGTGACAGGAATGACTTCTGTACTGACAGGGGCCGAAATTGCCAAAAGTACGTCTCGTCCTCATAGAAAGAAGGATGGCCCCGCTTGGTTTTCTCCCTTCGCGGATGTGTAAGCCGCGTAAGCCAATAAGATCGGACAGATTAAATTAATGCCTAAGGTATAAGGCACTGAGGTCACATGCTATCTTTATTCCTACCGCTTCTAGCTTCCTGCATTCCCGTTGGTCACTTTATGCCTGATATTATCATTGGTCTATTTCCTCACCGCTCACGGGTAATTCTGCCAGTCCCATCAAAATTCTTGGACCAACATAGAGTGGTGGAAGCTTGTACTTGAACAAAAGTTTTAAGAATGTGCACGTATACAATCTACACTGAAAATAGGAGTGATCAACTAAGGTAGGCACTGTGTAAGATAGATGATGATCTAGCTACTAAATGGCTTCATGTGGACGAAGACACAAATATCGTCTCGTTTGTAAATCAGGAGCAGTATGTTCTACAAAACAAGCAAGGAGAGATATGCCAACAGTGTGCCTGTAAGACGGATAAGGGAAAAATAAGTTGTAAATAAGAGAGGCAGCGGGTGAAGAAACCAAAGAAGTCTGTCTGCCAAACTGCGTGGGAAATAGCGAACGCCCAAATGCATCATGGGTCATTCATAATGAACATAGATTCTATAATACATCATCAGGCTGATACCAGATATTCAAGCCGGCATTATCAAGATCCCGCTAATCTAGCAGGTGGTGATGTAAAGACCGAGACTAGAAAGGTTGTTAACTAATATCCAAGCAGAAATATAGGGGAAGGGAACATACGGAGAGGGGTTGTAGTCTTCGAAGAAGTTAAGGTAGGTGCTTCCAGAGTTCTTCATCTCGAAGGCGACAGTCTGGCCGCCAGGACAAGCGAAGGTAGAGATGACGTATGAGTTACCGGGGGAAACGGTTATGTCGCCGAGGTCCTGGGACACAGAAGGCAGGTTGTTAAAGGTAGTAGACTCGTCGACAGCGGAAGAGAGCTTAGCGAAGTCGATCTTTCCATCACCGCTAAAGCTATAGGACGAAGTCTCGAGGTCCTGGAGCTCGGGGAAAAGGAATACCAGGCTGCAAGTTTTACCGGAGTCGGACGAGGGAATGTCGAAGTTGAACGCGCTCGAAATGGTGGAGCTCACGGTACCATTGTAGGAAGTACCAGGCGCAGTGTCAGGCGAGGAGGAGTCAACAGGGACAATCAGGTGGGGGTATTCGTAGCTGCCAGTAGTAAGAGTAGTGGGGCAAGAGCTGCTAGAGGATCCAGTCGCTGTAGTAGAAGATGCGGAACTGGTGGGGACAGATCCACTGTTAGAATCGCTGGGCTGTGAGCCTCCACCAGCACTAGATGGAGAAGGAACAGAGCCCGTGGGAACAGATGCGGTAGAGCCGGAGCCAGAGCCCGTGGCCGTGGGAGCAGGGGCGGTAGAGCCGGAGCCAGAGCCCGTGGCCGTGGGAGCAGGGGCGGTAGAGCCAGAGCCAGAGCCAGAGCCAGAGCCAGAGCCAGAGCCAGAGCCAGAGCCAGAGCCAGAGCCAGAGCCAGAGCCAGAACCTGGACTGGACGAGACAGAAGAGAAGGTTGAAGGAGCGCTGGAAGATCCGACAGAAGAGGGAGCAGCGCTAGCAGATGACGACGAGCTGCCAGAACCAGAGCCCGAGTTTGAACATGAGTCGGCAGTCAACTCCACGTTCACGCAACCGGTGACATCGGACTTGTTGGGGGCAGTGTAGACGTTCAGACCACCGTTTTGGCCCGTGGCACAGGCAACAAAGTCCTTGCTACCGTTGTACTCGAGCTCACCCTGGGAGCTAAGAGAGAAGCCAGGAGTGGGGGAAGCACCCTCATCACACTGGAACTGAGTAGTAGGGGCTATTCAATAGTCAGACATGCTTTAGTTGACATAAGTTGGGATGGTCACTTACGGGTGAGAATGCAGCCACGGCCGTTTGAGTCAGTGATAGCACCTGTAGAATCGATGCAGTATTGAGCGGGCGACAGGCTGCTGTCTCCAATGCGGTTCTGACCATCGCTTAGCTGGCCAAGTTCGCCGGAGGCACCACCGGAAGAGGTGAGGTGAAAGCAGCAGCTGTCGCTACGGCTAACGAGGGCGTTGGTGCTGGCAGCGAAGGCAGCGATGGTGATGAAGTTCTTCATCATGATTGCTCTTCGGCGAATGTGGAAGGGTTGGTAATAACGAATGAACAGAATGAATGTTCTTTTGAGGAAATTAATTCAAAGATCTTCGAGTGTGATATCGACCACGATAGTTACAGCAGAAATTAATCTAGAGGACTCGGTTCGTGGAAGGCGCATCTTTATAGAATGCAGTGGATTAGAGATCCAGAATTATGAATCAAGGAATTACATGTTCTAGTAGGCGGCGAAACTCTCCGATGCAAAAACAAACAAAAAATAGAAACGGCATGCTGTCAGGCAACCTGGCACCATGTGAGTGAATTGCAGGTCCGAACCAGCCGGAGCGAGATGTGGTAGACCGTAGTGACATAGTAGGCGCTGTCTAAACCAGATATCCATTTCATTAAATTGTGGAGTAGAAGGCCATGCTTGATAGTCCACTTACAACCAAACTTGGACATGGATGTGGACCCTTCTCAAGGTCCATTTGAACCTGCTATCCACGGTGCAGTTGAAGGTGGCAAACCACCTTTTCCATGGATCGTTCGTGGTTGCATTCTCCGAAAGGCTCAGAGTGGTCTACCTTCGGATAGAACGGATGAAGTTATATATCTTCGGTTAGAGACCGCGGGACTTTGCGAGATTGATCGAATGCAACTGTTAACAGGTGGGCAGCATTACATGGCATGGTACCCCGATACTGTCTTCTAGCTTTGGACAAAAATAGCTAAGCATAAACTTGGGTATGCTTGGTATACTGCCGACTTCCAGCCAACAGAAAGGAAATAGATCGCTACATACAGGGCTAAAAGGACTAGACCACGTCAGTGATAATAGCCGATTCCCGAAAAGTCCCTGTCTCTGGATAAAATTAGAATAAGATATTGAGAGCTGCTACAGTGGACCGGTGGAACTGGGACTTATGCATCGTATGTAATTGGACATGGACAAGTGTATGACCTCAAGACAAATTTCAACAACAAAGAAGAAAAGACACTGGATGCGAAGCGGTTTTTACCAAGTGGAGCCCGCTTTATTCAACAATAGTCGCGGCTCTCTTTGTTCCTTGTTCACCTTGTTCGCCACCACCAATCATAGTTAGTTGCTACCTTGTGGGAGTTACAAAGTACATTGTTTGGTTTCTGTTGTTCGTTTATTTTTTGTGCGTAATAGTTCACGCCCCACGATGCGTGTCTTTTTTTAGATCTATTCCTTAGACTGACGATCAAACATCGCTCTAGATCGATCGCAAACACCCTACCATATTGTTTTAGACAAAATGATATCAATTGGAATTCGGACATATTATTTGATATGCATATTGGGTGGTTAGCAAGCCTTCCCCAATGCTCTCATAAAACCCCTTATTGTATTGCTTTGTTCAAATATGGATTCCCTGGCTGTTGGTCGTTCTAACTTAACCCCGCCATGTCGATCGCACTATGGCGATCGTACTATGGACGCGACGATGAGCCAATTGGGGAGTGGGGCTCCATATAATGACATACATCTTTACATAAAATTGACACGTCGTGCGTCATACGATGGTGATGTCAATTTCAGATTCCATACCCCGTACTCCGTACATCTAGGTATATCCACATCCACCCCTTTCGACTCCACAAAGACAATCCGATAGCACTATGCTGTCAAAGACAACTACTTTTTTTCCAACCGCAGCTGCTATCAAGGCAGGAGAAGCTTCAACACAGTATAACGATGCTATTGACTGGACGGAGGATGTTGCCAAAGGTTGCTCATATAACCCAGCCATATCACAACTTCTGCTTTCTATGGCTGCTATTCATACCTCAGTGGACATGCTCACACAGGTCCTTCTTGACATCCCTGCGCAGTCCGACCTGGTCAGAGCTCTGCGGGAGGAGATAATAATTGTGACTCGGGACAGTTAAATCAAGGAAATTCAACGACTGAAGGCTGTCACAATTAGGAAGACCCATCATATATTTCCGCTTTTTTCAAATATTGACTGATCCTAGCCCCGATGCCCCGTCTTACCACCACCGACGTTTGAGTTATCAGATGGAGTCTTCGTCCCCAAAGACTCTTAAGTCTTGATCTCCGTGGATAGCATGTGGGACGAATGTAATTATGAAACCTGGAGAAGTTCGATGTTGATCGTTTTCTCTAGATGCGTGATGTTCCCGGCCAACAGACTGTTGCCCAAATTGTTGCACCTTCTCCGATTCACTTGGGCTGGGGCTTTGGGCAGCATGCCTGTCCTGGAAGATCATTTGCCGCCAACGAGACATGCAGCTATATGACCGGACGATTATGGGCAGTGGGTGAATAGTACAGGCTCTGGAAACAATCCATGGCGTTTATTTCGGCCTTTACATTACCCAGAAGCCTGTCGCTCAAACTGTTTGGGGTGCGATCCTATATAAGATCGATTCCAAGGGCTTCTTCAAGATGAGCACTAGTGCTGACGCACACATTATCCAGACTACATAAGACGAAGAACCGATTGACCTGGGTAATGGTGCCAATATGCATGTTTCATGAAAGAGGCTACGGGATACGGGAATGGGCGCCACAGATGCAGAAAGATAGGGGTGCAATGAACATGTACCGTTATGCCTAGCTTCTCAAGGGTCAGCTATTCTAAATTCACCTGTGAAAACAATGTCAAGGAAAGTAGAGAATGTTCGGAGTCATGAATCTATATTTAATTACATTTTATTCCGTGTTTGAAGCCTATTGATATCTAGGTGGTTTTCTACTATCAGTTATGCAACTATTATGATCCCATGCCAATCAGACAGCCGAGAAAATTATGAATGAATTTACTGCTCTTTCTGTCACTTTTTCATTGTTGATGGGTACATACATCCAAGCAAGGCAGAGCTGTTCAAGAATGTACGAGTTGACTACTTCTACGAAGGGGCATAGCGCGCAGGCGGCCTCCGTCGATATCAAAACATTCCTACCGAGGAATGCCGAATATGGTCTAATTGGAGGAACAACAATAATAACCGGTGAATTTGCCGAGCATTTGCAAGTTCTTGGCCTATTGGCCTAACTATTGTAGCAGCATATATATGATAGCTAATCAAGATATCCCTCGTTGGTGTTCTTTTTTACCAATGTCCGATCATTGTCGACAGTATGCAAATATATAATACCTTGCTCAGCGGCCTTGCTATCCTTCCGGGAGCTCTAGCTTCCTGGCCTTTCTTGGATCGCACCAAAGAGATATCGACAACCATCTATCACAATGACCAGCCCAATGTGAAAGTCGAGACCATCTTTCAATTTCCCAACAATGGCTCATGGATTGATAATATGGTTGTTCGATCAGACGGCAATCTTCTGTTGACGCGTCTGGACACCCCCGAAGTTTGGAATTTCGACACCACAACCGGAAATGCGACCCTCGCCTACTCGTTCCCCAATGTCACCAGCTGCTTCGGAATCAGTGAAATTGAGGACGATGTCTTCGCAGTTGTTGTGGGCAATTTCTCTCCCAAGACCTTCCAGCCAGGCCCAGGCTCGTTCTCGGTTCATAAATTGGATTTTACCAAGATCGATGCTGAGGATAACGAGCGCGCACCGAAATTGCCAATGGCCTCGGAAATCATCGCGATGCCAGAGGCTGAGGCCCTAAATGGCATGGCCACTTTCTCACAGGGGTCAAATTTGGTTCTCATTGCCGACAGCCCCAAGGGAGTAATATGGAAGGTCGATACCAAGACAGGAGACTATTCTGTCGCACTGGATGATACCACAATGGCACCGGCGGAGGGTCAGGCTCTTCCTCTGGGTGTCAATGCTCTGACAATACTTGGTGACTATGTGTACTATACCGGTACAACACGAATGGTATATTGCAGAGTCAAGGTAGACAAAGATGTCAAACCCATCGGAGATTTTGAGGTCATTGCTAGTGGATTCCTTCCCGATAACGTTGAGATGACCGAGGATGGCATTGCGTATATTCCGACAGCTCCGCAGAACTCTGTTGTGCGTCTCACGCCTTCGGGGCAGATATCCCTCGTCACGGGTGGGCAAGTATCTACGCAACTAGCAGGTCCAAGCTCAGCTCGATTGAGCAAAGACCGACAAGTACTCTATGTTGGCACCAATGGTGGCCAAATTGCGCCGGTTTTGGGCTCATTCATCGAGCCCGCAAAGATTGTCAAGATCTCATTCGAAAAATAGGGAAAGCCTGATGCTTCTAGGGACGCTTGGAATAACCATTGTGGACATTCGAAGTTGACGAACGAAAATTGATGGGAATATTGGGTTTCTCGGCCAGCTTGTTGTATAATTCGATTTATGAAGCATTCTATTCTTGAACACACGTGTCTCTCTCCGTCATCGTTCACATTCCAGATTGTGTGAGCAAAGGAATGAGAGCCTGCGAAGGTATCAGCTTTGTCTCTGCCTTATGGTCGAAAGTGAGATAGTATCCTCACTCAATTGTATCAACCCAATGTTGTGGATCTTCGCACGACTTAACTCACGATCTCGAGCAAGCGATGTAAAGCCGGCCTGTATATAACAGTATAATCTCCACCGTATATCCTGTAATGACAGCGACTCTGTGATCAGCTATGCCCCGAAGTTGGGCTACTTTGACCCAGCTGAGCTCGTGAGTGACTTTGGTCTAGTTCATTGGGAATTGATCAGGAGTATAGACGAAGATTGCGAACTTGTTTCCCGAGCCAAAACCTATAATCGTGATACATGCCTTTCATACCAGGGAGCTGATTTCGTCCATGACTCCATGTGGAGTTAGCCAAATCGAATGGCCTTCATAGGCATATGGTCAACTCGGAGAGTATCGGTGAAAGGTGGCAAACTGCGCTAAACCGATAGTTATAGTGGTGTGCACCGCAATGTAGCTGTTCGAAGTCATGTGACTTCTCTCCAACAACTATTTTAGTCCCAGCAGATAGGTAGTTTCCTGACGGAAAAACGGTGGTAAGGCGAGTGTATATGTGGCAGAAAAATCTCAATAAATTCTCTAACTCTCTAAAACTGACAATAGTCCTAAAACATGACAATCTGATGGACAACTTAGTAATCAAAACAAACAAAGCAAAAGAAAGGGTGTTTTCGGGCGAAAAACCAGCCTGGTCAGTCACGTGACCCAGCTGTATCAGGGATGAAAAATGACAGTATTCATCCTCGATTCTGACATTTCCTTTTCTCTCTTTACGCAATTCATGAGAACTTTCCAGAGCGTCTACATTTCATCCGTAGACTCCTAGATTCATCTCCAATAGTAGCAATGGACGAAGAAGCTCACGATAGTAAGAACCGTGTTGACCTGACTCTGGTGATGTGCTTGTACCTCAAACGACTGAAATTCCACCACGCTCTCTCGCTGAGGTTCCGGACAGTGGACACCTGAGGTAGCCGCGAAATTATTAGCTAAGCAGTGCCAGCCAATGACGTCATATTGTGATGTCTCCCCACGTAGGAGTAACGTAGAGTAACAGCATGTTGCAGCCTTACAGGACCAGTTTCTCTTCTGTCATACACTCGAATTTCCAATATCAAAATGCCTGGACACTTCGGTCAAAAGGTCCTCAATACCTTAGGTCTCAACGACCATGGCAATCAACAAAACTCCTCGGCCGTCCATCTTCCAGGCAGACTGGCTGTGAACAACGACGAGCACGGATTGTCTTCACCTCCTAATAATGGCACATACCCTCGTCTCTGCAGGCTCTCAGATGGCACCATCCTCTCGTCCTTTACCCGATTCCCCGATGGACAACGCTCACTTCGCGTCGCGAAAAGTACCGATAACGGCCGCACGTTCGAGGACTTCTCCGAGGTAACCAGGGGCGCCGGCGACGTGGATAACATGTTCTTGTGTGAGGTGGCGCCGGGGACAATACTAGCGGCCTTTCGCAATCACGACAAGGGTCCAAATGGCCCCACGTACTTCCGCATCACCGTCTGCCGGTCTACGGACGGAGGTCGGGTCTGGAAATTTGCTTCGCAGGCAGCTGAGAAACGCCCTCCCTTGGGTATTTGGGAACCATTCATGCGCGTCGGACGCCAAGGTGAAGTGCAGCTTTATTTCTCGCAAGAATTTGCACATAACAACCAATGTACCATGCTAGTCGTCTCGCGGGATCAAGGAAGTACCTGGACTCAACCGACCTGTCTGCATGGTGACAAAGATCCTCTTCGCGATGGAATGTGCGGCATTGCACGAACTTTTGATAACGGTCGCGAGGCTCTTGTCATGGTATTCGAGACCACCCGGTACGGACCTTTCAGTGTTGAAGCGCTTATATCATACGATGACGGTGCCACCTGGGGTTGGCGCCATGAAGTTTTCCGCCCACGACCGGGTCATAATGCAGGCTCTCCTCAAATTGCCTCTTTTGCTGATGGGTCCATGGCTACTATATTCATGACAGATGAAGATTCCAAGCACGTGGAATGGGTAAAGAATGCCTCTATCAAAGTCGTATTTGCTGGCCAGCCAGTTGATGGGCGGGTTCAATGGAGCTTGCCAACTCTTGTCTCTCCGGCCTCCAGCTTCTGGCCTGGAATCATGACATTGGATCACCACAACGTGCTAGCCACTTATGACCGTGGTGGACCCCTTGCAAAGACTATCACCTGGCACCCCGCGTAAACATTTGATCCCAGGGGTACCTTCTATCTAGCGAGAGTCTGCGACTGGGTTCTAGGGTTTTCATACACATTCTTTGTTGTCTAAGTGGGTGGCTTGTCCTTCGCGTGATACTTTGCTGGGCAATCTCCGTATTCCCCGCACATTCCCAGTGGACTTGATAGTCCCAGGACATGCATGGATGGATAGTTGAATATTATTCCATCTCTTATCAAAGAGCACACTTGTACTCCACAGTCCACTCAACAATAATACGCTGTAGCATCCATATGGTGATCTCTCTTTCAAGTCAGCTTTTTCGCTGCCCACCTGGCAGTCAATATCCGAGATCGGCCTCACCTCACCCTGACTCGCGTGTTTCACATCGGATGCCGGGCCTTGGAGGTGGCGTTCGGTTTTCGGCGGATATAAACTATCCCGGTGGCTCGGGATTAACCGTATGGGGAAATTGATCTCGGAGTTAATCTGATAATCTGATCGGATTACAAAAAGGGCCAGTACTATTTATGTATAAAGGTTCTTCTGGGTAACGTTGGATGTTCCCTTCAAAACTTCATCTTTCGAAATGTCGACCCCATTACGGAATATTATTGTTGTTGGCGGCTCGTTCGTCGGGCGTGTGGGTTCATTCTGCTGTACAAGATGAAATTCAACTAATGGTCAATACAGATGACAGCTCAGGAGCTAGCATCCATTGTGCCTTCAACACATCGGGTAAGCTATCACTGAGATCTACCTTCGAAAACGAAACTAATGGTTTGTGCAGGTCCTCTTGACTGAGCCACATAGCCATTTCCACCACCTTTTCACCTTTGTAAGTTGACTTCGGTACCAGTGAACGTTCATTCCACTAAGCCTTCGCAGCTAACATGCCCCATAGCCTCGGTTTGCGATTGTTCCGGGTCAGGAGCACAAAGCATTCATTCCGTACAGTGGTATCTTCAAGGCGTCGCCCAATCCCTCCAACCATGGCGTAGTCCAGGCTCGCGTTCTATCGGTCAAGCCCAATCATATTGAGTTGGACCGTGAATGGCATGGCTCAAAGGAACTTCCTTTTGACTATGTCGTTCTTGCGACAGGCACCCGTCTCTCCAAGCCTGCGGCTATGGACGATGATGATAAGGCATCGTCAGTCGAGTATCTACAAAAGCATCAAGCTAGCGTTAAGAGATCCAAGTCGATTTTGATTGTCGGTGGCGGTGCTGTCGGTGTTCAAATGGCGACCGATCTGAAAGAATATTATCCAGACAAGGAAGTGACCGTGGTTCAATCTAGGCCGCAGGTGATGCCGAACTTCCACTTTGGGCTCCATCACCTTATTAAGAGACGATTTGATGAGTTAGGGATCCGACTCATCACTGGCTCTCGAGTCATTGTTCCACCGAGTGGATTTCCCAACGATGGTAGTACCTTCGATGTCCATCTCACAAACGGTAACACCGAGTCCACGCAATTCGTCGTCCTAGCCACCGGACAAACTCCAAATAACCAGCTGGTGGCAGACTTGAAGTCTTCTCGCCCGGATAGCGAGTCGGTCATCAATCCAGAGAATGGATTTATTCGCGTTAGACCCACTATGCAGTTCCTAGATGAAGAATATTCGAACATGTTTGCTGTGGGTGATATTGCAGATACCGGTGCCCAAAAGGCCGCTCGTCCAGGCTCAATACAGGCAGCAGTTGTCGCGAAGAACATACTGGCTTTAATTGAAGGACGCGCTGCCGAGAACACTTTTGTTAAGGGACCTGGGGCCATTCATTTGACACTCGGCATGGTAAGTCAATCAACCCTTTATGGAGCGAGATTTGAATAGGCTGACTGTTGTTTTTTAGAAACATAATGTCATTTTCCGCAATCCCGATACTGTGGATGGTCAGACAGAGCCCTGGATCAAGCCAAAGGATGAGTAAGTTCCTTCAATTCCTTATGCCACGCCAGGAGAAGCTAATATATTTACCAGTGGCCGAGAGGATCTGAATGTGGAAGCTATGTGGGAGAGACTGGGTATCTCGGTTGAGAATCCTCGTGAATATCACCTATAATCGATCACGATGAGTGAAAGAAAGGGAAATTAATGCCACAGAGGTCTATAAATTGCATAGGGCAACAGCGAACACGTCAGAAACTATCATATATTATTCACATCCAGTAACCCTATCGTGCGAAGACGACCCGAGTTTCCCGTGGATCGTGTCAATATGAAGAAATTGGAATTGTAGAAGATCACAACATTCTGTTTAATTGTTTCTCTGGCAGGCAGCTTGCCGTTCAGTTTTCTGTGTTGCCAGCCTCTTTGTGTGCCTGCAGAGATGTGGGATCTGTATAGAGAGATTATAATCATTCCCTTAGTATATTGCTATCACGGACAATGCAAATCGTCGGGCCAGCCTAGTTGTTTATTATCAGACAGCATAGGTTGATTCTTCGCAAACCATTTGCAGTGTGCCGTTATTTGAAAATCCGGACTAAATAATAATAAAATCGCACATTTAACACACCGCGATGGAAATATCTATAGTAGAACGACTTCAATTCACTAGAATTGTACTATCTAGACTTGGGTTTGGGTAGGGAAATTCACCCACCTGATAGCAATGGGTTCAGCTTTGGTGTTTCATAAAATATATATAACCAGGCAAGTCAAGTTGATTCTCGGATAAGTAGACTGCAAGGGGACCTGCCAGGCTCGTGACTGGTTGGGAATCAATAGTTGTTCTGCTACGTCTGAGGGCGAATGAGAAACTATTAACGTGAAATCCAGTTTGATTTCTGCTTCGTGCCTTGAATATTCGTGCCCCAGGAACGTGCTAAGAATTTCCAATCTGGACATCGGGAAGGAGCTATTTCCGACGATGCGGCTTTGTTCCTGATCTGCACCAGCCTTGTATCCACAGTGCGGAAGAAGAAGAATGGAGCTTATAGGTAGGTCTACTGCATCCCCTTGATCCGTCTTGATCCAAGTGGACGTGCGAGCAGCGGCCAAGGAAGAAGGGAAGGGGACCTTGGCAATTCAGCCCACACGGGTAAAGATTCCGTGCCTATACTCCTTCTCATTTGCGGGTCGGGTGGAATAGGGTAATAGTGGCGTCTACCTTGTCCGAAATTCACTGCTATCTTTAGTCCGATAGAAAAGGTCGGACCATCGTGCACCTAGGCCGTGTTTTCTAGTGGGTCACTCCGAGTTCTGCGCATTTTCCAAATCTGTGCAAGATCCTCGGAAAACCCCATATGATGTCGCTTGAAGGAACGACATGATCTGCGTTAGAGTAAGAGTATAAGGCCTAGAGGGATCGGAAGATAAATAGTCGCCGATGGTAATTGCTGGTGGATATCGATTTCCGTATTGAGTGTGTTGTATGCATTATCACTGGCATACCTAGAGAGCAGGTCTTCACAACCTCAGGAAGGAAGATCAATTGTGTTTGCTAGTGCGTCGAGGCATTGCCGGGATGCACCTGTGACCTTGCCAGACCTCTTTGCCCTGTTTGTGATCCTTTGTGCTTTAAGGCCTTTGTTCCTTTATGTCTATGAAATTATTAGAGACATTCACAGCAGTGGTTAGATCGCCATTAGGAATATATATTCTGTTGATCACTTCTCATTTACTCAGCCATAGAGTAAATACAGTCTACATCCATCATTTACTCCGTTGTACTCCGTATGGCTTTGCTGGATCACTTAGCACCTCTCATCAAGTCTTTCTTCCGAAACAAGGATCGGCACCGTCGGGGATGTGAGGCAGGTGGGTTTCATAGGCACCGCTGTCCCTTAGCGGCGGGCTACGGTGGGCGATGCGGCGGGGGCCTTATAATCGCCGACCCACTCCAGCCCACGTGGTGCAGGACGAAGTGATATCTCCTTCGCTTGTGTTTGGAAAAAGAGTGACGGCGAACCATTAGGCTATTATATTCTACAGGGCAAAGCGGTGTTTTCAATTATAAATTGAGAAAGATTGTATGATTCAGTATGAACATGACTTAGATGACTTTGGTTCACATCATCTTCAAGAGAACGAGAAATTCAGACTCGAGTTTTCCATGCTCCTCCACCACTCATTGCAATCACAGTCACAGCCACTTTCTACTGTGAACAAGAGGTAACAACTCATGCCCTGTAATTGATGGTCACGTGGCAACTATCGCAGTTTCCCGTGCCAAAACTGCCAATCCCCACGTCACAGCTGTCCATAATGGTAGTCATGGTATTCACGATGTCTTGGCCTGAGATAGGTTGGTCTCCGCTGCCGTTGGTCGCGTACTTCACGTAGCAGTTGCCTTTGCTGAACTCGGTACCGTCGGTGTATGTCGCCGAAGTATCGATGGCATTCTTCGCATTAATGCAGTTCTGAGGAATGAGGGCAATGCCTGCTGCACCGGAGCCCTCACAGCTGCGTGAATTGTCAGTAATTGGTGGGCTTGAAGTTATAGAATGTCCACTCACTTGTTGTTGTATGCTACAACGTGAACCCCCATTGCGACGAAGGTCGCCAAGATCTTTGAAGCGTGCATGTTGACGAATAATTTTGTTGTTGGGAAAGATGTGAAGGCTGTCGAGTGTTCAGGAGTGAAACGAATTTGACTAGTAAACCATAGGATTCAATGGATCGGCCCATGCTTTATACCCGATAGTTACTACGGCCTCCTATGTCACTTTTCAAAACGATCGCCGCAATCTTTCGAGTTAGAAGGTATGCCGAATGGATCAGCATCCTTGTCTACTGACTATCTCTAAGCAAGTGTTATTGACCCATTCGATAAACACACGTGTTTCTCTCGTCAATCTACCGTGCTAATGAGTGGAGACAGACGGAGTATATTTACCATCCGTGATATATGGTAGTCTGTTTCTATCGTTAAAAGTCTGCGGGATAGACGGTTACATTCGCCACTCCAGGCTACGTGGATGTCTACTCACCAAGCCACTGCGTCACCTTTACCCGATTAGGAAACTGCCCTTGGGAAGCTCAAGGTATGACATACGTATTGCGGATAGCAGGAATGACCCATTATGGCCTTGAGTGATCATATATCCTTATAGATGTGGTATAAAAAGTTGCCATTTCTCCGACCCTTACTTAACTTCAACCCACAAGTGTCAATCGCAAAATCCATCTTACCATCTTACCATCTATCCCACATCCGTGAAAATGCAGCTCTGGGCTTATCTCCTTCCTGTGGCCACCATTGGTCAAGTAGCCATGGCCTACAGCAGCAAGTAAGTATTACGTCTACGGCACCTATCTGAGACTGCTGGTTTCTAACAATCTTCAGCTGTGAGGGGTCTTTCGTCCTTGACACGGACCTGGTTTCCATTGACAAGGACTGCGCAAAAGCCATCTCCAATATCGACACATCGGCAACATACAACGATGGCAGTCAGTTCAGTGAGGGCCACTGTTATCTGGTCTATGCTACAAATGGCAGTGGTGATCAGCCTGTTAGCGGACAGACGATTCATGACGTTGCCCAGAGCATTCTTGATGGCTGTGCAAAGAAGCACGGGAGCTATGGAACTGGAAACTGCGATGCCTGTCATGTCACTGTCAATTACCGATCCTGAGAATGTATATAGAACTTCAGAGAGATCGACGCGAGATTTCCGTTATCTGTTCTCTTTTTTGGCAAAGATTTTAAATCAGAGCTCGAAATGCACGGTATACACTTGAATTTTGAAGTGAAAATTTGGTTCAACTACTGCGCGAGTCCTCGTGCGCGTAGCAAACTGTTGTTGACTTAGATCACCGGTCTAGCGATATTGTAAGCAATATATCTGAATGAAGTTGGCCTTGGGATGGGTCAATGGCTCGCAGATGACTTTAATCAAGTAATTAGGTGGAAATTTTGTTATAACAAGTGTTTCTAAAAAGTAAATTGATTTCTGCAAGATTTTTCAGATGGGTTGGGTTTGCGTTTTGTTCTATACACAATATATCTCATTTGAGCGCTGTTGGCAAAGAAGAAACACTCCAGAAAGGTCAAATTACATTGAATAAGCTCAATTTCCCCGAACTACATCTCAAATCACACAATATCATCAGCAGTGCTTGATTCCGTGGAGCTCTGGCAAGTTGACTAGAGTTCCTCAGTCTCGGGCTTTTCCTCGTCTGGATGATTCTAATGAGACCGATCACAGTATTTTGGAAGAACAAAGGAGCGCTATCCGAGTCTCGATGGAATTGCCCATTGATAAAATCCCCAACGTCAAGATTATTCCCAGCTGCACTGCAAAGATGCTTCTCTTATGAGTCAATGTAATCGGCCTTCCTCGGAAATCATACTGAAGTTTGAACACATAGCATGAGATAAGGAAAGTGCGGCATTGTATAGTGAAGGGTATCAGTTCTTACTGTTACGCTTCGATGTGAAGGGGAACCCACGTGCTGGGTGGCATTCTTGATTTCATAATTCAATCTGTCTCCCGAGGTCCTTCGGACAGCCCTAAGCCGGATTTTGAGACGGTGTAGTATTAAGACAGATCGGCGAGCTTTGCCACGTCCGCGTGGAGGGCTAATGGAGTCATTGCCTCTTCACGCTTCAATCTTCGTTCTGAATAAATTGCTGGAGATCAGCAAACAATTCCACTTCGACAGAGAAACCAATGAGTATGATCAAGTTTCGTGGGGGCCATTTAGTTTCTACGTCATTGCTCATAGATCTCTCCACTCTAGATTAGCTTCTACTCTAGCAAGTAGTCTGTAATGACGATATCTTCCGTATTAGGAAACTCCTACGGCTGAACTTACTAGAAATATTCGCAAATTAGGACTCCTTAAAATATGCACATGTCGAATTTGCCACTCAGGGGTCTTTCCTGAGATATTTAAAATGTGATGTGGGTGACTGGTAGAGCCAAGTTTCCCTTCAAAAAGACGAACAGTTGTTATTGAAATAGACGTTACCTACCGGCCAGCCTGCAGCTTCTCCTCCAACTCTGTTGTTCAAACCTTTCTTGTTCCGCAAACCCCATTTTCTCGAGCTTTCTACGATGCAACTTATTGCCTACCTGATCGGAGCCGTGGCTCCTGCAATGTTGGCTATGGCTTACAATGATAAGTAAGTTTACGTCCTCTTGTCCCTATTATTTCTCTAGCAGACTTGGCTCTTTCGTTCGGAATGTTAATGAGTCTTTAGTTGCGACGGATCTTTGATTCCAGCGAACAAAGACGATTGTCTCAAGGCCATTTCAAATGTTGACACGTCGGCAACATACAACGACGGTAGTCAATTTAGCGAAGGCGAATGCTACCTGGTCTACGCTACAAACGGTAGTGGTGATCAACCCGTCAGCGGACAGAAGATCCATGATGTTGCTCAGGCCATTGTCGACAATTGTGACATGCAACATGGAAGCTTTGGAACCGAAAACTGCAATTCGTGCCACGTGACTGTGAATTACCGCTCTTGAGGGATGGATATGAATTGACTACTTTGGTGATATGTAACATGCTATACTGTTGATGGGAAGTGGTTGGGCTGAATATGCGAATGAATGATATATCGAGAACTTGATTACTTTCCAGACTATGATTAGTAGTTTCTTTAGAGATGTTGTTCTAAAATTCATCCGAAGTTTGTAGAAGTCTAAGCATTTCGCACTCCCGATTTCTTCACGGCTGATGGCCCCCCTCGAGGCTTTCCACGGGTGCTTATATCTTGAACCTCTGTTGGCACAAACAAGACCTGTATACATGGTGGACCGCAATTCCTACCGCAGGATTCGCCTGCGTGGAGTGGAGATGAAATAAGACATTCGATCAAAGGCAGGATAACAGCCACATGGTCAAGTGCTGCGGTAGCCTAGGTATCTATGATAAGGGCATTGATGTATTTCTGGCATTCTGTCAGTATTAACGAGAGCGGGGGGAAACGAGACGTGTTCCGCCTTCGAGAAACATAGTAAAAGGAATCAAGCCACTCTTTGGGATTGATTATTCTCATCGTCTGTAGAGCGTGATCTCATCAAATCCCATCTCAATTCGAAGGCCCTGGCGTTGGTCTCCGGTCCTCTGGGCTCCACGAGGGTCGGGTCGAAGAATCCGGACATCCAGAGTGGCCCCGATTCTTGTCTGGCACCTAAAATGGGTTATCGAGATGTCGGCAAAACACCGAGGTCATATAAGCGAAGAAGCCGAACCCCGCCCCGTATCCGAGTACAGACTCACTCCAATGAAGAGCATTGACTGGAAGAGCAATGGTGACAATGTGCCATTTTGATGGTTACTTTGCAGATCTACCTGATCAAGAGTTGGAAAACATGGATGGAGCCAGTCAAAATAAGCCTGAAGTAACGTATCACAGATAGCAGGCGACAAGGATACGAGGGCCTTTTGCTTCTCAATATTTGCTTAGAATGCCCCGAGGCTAAGGTTATATCAAGTTCGCGACCAACAAACGTCGGCAGCTTAGGGGCTGCCACCCCGAGTACGTGATAAAGACTGTCAAGTCGCTAATCTTGAAGCTTAGGGTTACGACGAGTGCAGACATATTGATATATAATTGGCGCTCATGGGGGATATGGGCGGTTTGGGTAAACAACATCGCCTGCTAGCAATAGAGAACTCGTATGGCCTCATTTGCCAATCAGAAGCATCAAATTATCTGTGTGAATTATTGGGCTCTTATAATATTTGTTGTATATAGGATCAATCTGATAGACCCAGCTCCGCTAGAATGGCTTCATTGTGTTCTCCAACCCGTGGAACCGAACCCATCTGAGCGCCATATCCACCTTTTTCGGTGGAATTGGTTGATCCAGGAGGCAAAAGAGCCGGGATGGCTCCCATGGGAGTTTTAACCCTGGTCCACCGCTCTCGTGCTTGAAGCTGAGCATGGTCCCAAACATTTTTCATGTCGTTGACACTAGCATTAGCGATTGACGCTTCGTCCAACCGAGCGATTGTTTCCTCTGCTGTAAACCTCGAGAACACGTCGTGGATAATAGATTTGAGCTCATCCCGATTTCGAGTTCGTTGTGAATTGCTCGAAAATCTAGGATCGATGGCTAAATTTGGTTGTGAGAGGACGCCGTTGCAGAAACTAACCCATTCCCTCTCATTCTGAACGCCCAACATGACCGACTGGCCATCACCAGCTTCGAACGGCCCATAAGGGTAGATAGCCGCATGCGAGGCACCTGCTGGCAGCGGTCCTGGAGCGTTGTCGTATGCGTAGTACATAGGGAATCCCATCCATTCTACCATACTCTCTAGCATGGAGATGTCAATATGGCAACCCTGGCCATCTTTACCACGTTGCAGTAGCGCCGAGAGAATGTTGCTGTAGGCGTACATTCCCGCGGAAATATCGGCGATAGAGATACCAACCTTCACCGGCTCTTTTCCAGTGCCCGTGACGGATAGCATTCCAGCCTCACTCTGAATAAGAAGGTCGTAGGCTTTCTTGTCACGATATGGACCATCTTGCCCATATCCTGATATATCGCACACGATCAAAGCAGGGTATTTCTCTTTTAATGCCTCGTGAGAAAGCCCCAGTCGCGCACTAGCACCGGGAGCCAAATTCTGAACGAGAACGTCAGCCTTTTCGAGGAGCTTCATCAGGACTGCATGGTCCTTGGAGCATTTGAGGTCCAGAGCCAAACTCTCCTTAGAGCGATTGGTCCATACAAAATGCGACGCTAGGCCATTGACTCGCGTGTCATAATGTCGTGCAA
Source organism: Penicillium roqueforti (assembly GCF_015533775.1). Classification (NCBI taxonomy): domain Eukaryota; kingdom Fungi; phylum Ascomycota; class Eurotiomycetes; order Eurotiales; family Aspergillaceae; genus Penicillium; species Penicillium roqueforti. Next base: position 23,770 of record NW_024067602.1, read on the forward strand.
AGTCTCCAACACCTGGTCGTTCAACCTTGATGACTCGAGCTCCAAGATCGGCAAGTTGTCGCGTGCAAAAGGGCGCAGCAATAGCTTGCTCGAGGCTAACCACTGTAACTCCAGCAAGAGGCAGAGGCCTAGAGGGCGGGTTGGAATAATGACGCGATATGAGATGTGATTTTCTTGCATGTTGAACTACACCGGACAGGGCTTGTGATCGAGAAGTAAGTGAGAAGAATGCTTTCATTGTGGGCTGGGTATTAGAGCCTGTCGTTGCAATGCCAGCTAGTTGTCTTGTGCATTTAGAAGATTGATGCGAGGTCGAATTCCCGAATGCATAACTCCGTACTCCGTACTAGTCGGCGCGGAGATACCTCGGTCAGATTGCCGGGAGTCGGCTGTCGGCTATGGTCAGGTGAGCTGTGATTGGATATTGTTGCGCGGCAGTATCTTAGTCATCCACCCTCACAGTCTTGGAAGATTTCAAGGTCCCTTGTTGTATGTTGGTTGTATCTTTTAACTTGCCTATCATATTCAAAGCCCAAAAAATCAGCCTTTAAATTAATAAATAATATTCTACTGCGTACTAATGAAATGAATAAGAGAAGTTAGTACTCCGTACGGAGTACATGGTTCGTGAAGGCGGTGGTAGGGGCGGTAAGGTAGTATCCAATGAGAGAGTCATGAACCAGTGGCCTACTCGTCGCCCGAATGTCGAACACGAACTTTGAACTCCTATGTTGTACAACTCTCAAAGGAAAATCTCCCTTTTTTGGACAAGCTCCGATTCTGATAAACGCCAAGCACATCGAAACCCACGCGAGGCGCCCAATGCACCAATGCACACGGGAAAATTTGTACTTCGTACGGAGTACCCTGTCGGTGCAAGTTAAGTGCCAGGGACTCCCCTGGACAACCTCGTATTCTCGAAATGTGTCTCCTTTTCGCCTCATACCCATACGATAAATGTCATAACACACCGATCGCGATCAGATGAGAACCGATGGTTGGTGTTCCCCCCAGCAAAGGCTGCCTGGCATGTCTCCAACGGCGGGTTAAAGTAGGAAACCCCCAGTGGTAGGCTATTTTCTTTTTGCGGTAACACTCTAATTCAGTGTCCGGTGTGATGAAACCCAGCCAAGATGTCAATCATGCGAGAGAAGAGGGAACCCATGTCCTGGCTACATCAGGAACCGGAAATTCTACCGTTTCTCTGCATCAAGCAGTCATCACCAGCTCTCAAGAACCACTTTCCCCCGGGCACAATATTCAACATCAAATATGGCGCTGGTCACTGCAGAAGAAGCGCAGCAATGGGCCACGATTCCCCGTGCGTCTATGGATGAGGCTCTGATGACAGGATCGGTTTCGAAGGCGCTAGACCGGCAATACAGGAATGGCTTTTGTGATCTCGTGGATGCTATATTTCCGAACATTTATTACAGCTACAGCACTCACGTGGAACTACCTTGATTCGAGATCGCTCAGAACGACCGTGGCGCACGAATTGCAATGGAATAGGGGTTTCGCAGCCTTGGGAGCTTGCAGCTAGGCATAGTAAACGGCGATCAACGAAATATTCTTGCCAGTCGAGAAATATATGGCCGTGGACTGCGCTATCTTGTTCAAGCCATCAAGAATCCAGCTACAGTTGGCACGGATGACACCCCGGCTTTCTTGCCAAGACCAAAGCTCTAGTCGCCTCCTCCCGAACTACTAATGCGGAGAGAGACGATTCAATGAGTGCAATCAACAACAGCCGAGAGATTCTGGGCGATGTGAAAATCCAAATAATGGCTGGTGTGAGGGCTGATCACGAAGGGAATAAGAAAAAGTGTGAGGCTTTCTTTCTTTAAACTGATTCCGCGTTCTACCAAGAATGCATCGGTGGGATCCACTCTCGAGGGTGTTCATTCGACCATTGCACTTCTCCGATAGTTGTCGCTTGTACTAGTGTCCGATCGCAGTCGACAAAAAAAAAAGTAACACCGTGGTTAAAACTCAGTCCGTATAAGAATGAGTGGAAGGTCATCAAAAGCGCTACCATTGCACGCATTTCCCCCGCTCGGAATTATGACAAGACACCCAAGTGGCATTCAAGTGGCATTCCGAGGTTGAAGCGCCGCATCTAGCCCTTTGTGTGATTAACTCGCAAATTTTCCAGTTTATCCCGAAAGATCGACGGACTGAAAGCGACCGCACTGTCTTGAGAAACTGGGCAGTTATGGGGATGCGGTCATGTGCGACGATGCATCCCAGGATCATGACGGGAAATGACATTATCGCAGCCCACATGAGGGGGAAGGGGGCTGGGTCCCATCGTTACAAAGCAATCTGGAGAGAAGGAAATTAATGAATGTTCGACGTTGGGAATGCTGGGGATGTTTCAAATCCGGCGATCACCGGATCAAGAGAGGTTATGACATCGCAGTGAAGTAATAATAATGCATTACAAGCCATTATCATTCTATTCAATTGCTCCACTAGATCGAATTTTATTCTCTGATTATTATATTGATTGCGTAGCCTTTTCCCCAGCCTCGTTTCATACAAATTATGTACACTCTCAATCGCGGTCTTAGCGCAATCGCGGTATTCAGTGTAAGCTCAAAAAAAGCATCGTGATAATGTGACCATAACGACGAGATCGTCCTGAAACATTCTTTCCTAGCACTGCCCCGTAGAACCATGTGAGATCCAGATTGCACAAAGCACAAGGTGTCATTGATTGTTCCTGGAGGAAGAATGCTGGGGCGGTTTTGTCACATTTTCGAAACCGGCGATCATCCCCGGGGAAGGTAAGTTGTCGTACAATGGGGAATACTTGCATATGTACTATATCCTCCATACATGTGATTGATGTACAGTCTGCCCTCCTCAGCTCATGTCTCGCTAATGTATGCTTGCTCGAAAACGCAACACAACACGGGTACCTGGACTCTTTGCGGGTACTTGGGGCATCTCAAGATTCCAGCCCCCGGTGCTTGCGTGGCCCCTGCAGTGTTCATCCATTCGGATTGGTCACAACGCATGCTAAGCATTCTGCTGGACGCCATTAGAAGCTTGGCTAGCCATTGGGAGTGCTTCCGGTGGACCATTAACGTCATACGAATCTGGATTGTAGCGAGTCGCCTACAAGTGCCGATCAGAATCGGCCCAATCATCGTCTTAACCAATCCTCCACAGGTGTCGCCACAGCTTGCGTGATCTCGATTTTTGATGTTTCGAGAAGCAATCTATTCTTAGTTTACCAACGTCTGCAAATGACAAGAGCGACCGAGGGATATATATATAGAGGATCAAATTCGCCGCCTAGCTGGTTACCGCATTGCTAGACTTACCAACTAGGTTCACCATACTACTTTGATATACGTTGTGGACAAAATCAATTCTCACAATCAAAATTCATCTCATACATTCCCTGTCATGCCGTCCTCATTGGCTTCTAGCGAGCGCTCTGGCTCGGTCAAGTCGCACCACAGCCCCAAGACTTCTCTTCAGAGCAAGGCCGATCCTAACATGGCCCTACATGAATCAGAACCTAGTGTGTATTCCCGCCAAAATAGTTCATCTTACTATAGGACACCCACTGACAGGAAGTAGCCGCCGTGAACCTCCAACCTGGATCTCGGGATACATTCTCGCTCCGAAGCATCCAGCATAAGGACCGGGAAGGAAAGCTCATCAGTAAGTCACCGAGTACAATTATGTTCGATTAGAACTGCATTCTAACCTGGTGATAGCCGATCCCGATCTCTCCAACCCAACACGCAGCCGACTCGAGCGCCCGCTCGACACAATTCGATCGTTTGATGCAGCCATCGATGCACATCGCAAACAGCAACGAATATAAAGGAGGGATCAGGACCAAGTAATTACACCAGGACGAAACGAAGGAACGCTTCTTAATGCCAATCTCAATTCGAACACGAGGTGTCGATGTATAATTAATGTGTATAATGGAGTCACATGGAGATATCGAAATTCGAGTTAACTATTCTTTCATCTGTAGCGGGGTGTGGAAAATGAGCGGAAATGTAGTCTCTGGCCATTTATTGCGACATGTAAATTCTGGTTTTAAAACCACAAACCCATGAAGACCGCCCAGAAACATCTATGACAATTGCCGGTGTAGGCCTTTTAGTCCACTAGGATTATTTACAATTTCCAAAGCATGATTACTACTGAGGGGAATTTACAAAATATATATTGGAGGGAGTGAGATCCCCACAAAATCAACAGTCATGTATGTTGTATAAGATTCTCCACACATGCCCATTCGCAAAGGGTATTGTGCAACTCTCGACCGGAGTTTGCCGTTGTGAACTTATATAGAACGAAGTCGGTCGGCTATTGGAAGCTGGCATACATTGCAAGCATGGCCGAAGGAGCGTAGAATCGGAGAAAAGCCGACTTGATCTACATGTCGATCTTTTCTAGACTACGTTGGCCCGAAGTATACAGCAATTCCTAAAGATCCCCATCGTGGATTGTAACTAGGTTATTCTTAACTTGCTATTTCCCACATGAGCCCTCATAACCCTGAATCTCTGCGACAGTCTAATTACGCATATGAAAGGGAAGAATGACATGCATAAATACTTGTGCATAGATGAATCGGCCATATAGAGAAATCATCTCCGAGGTGATTCAAGATCTTGGACAGTTTTCTTTGGCCAATAATATTATTATTTCCTAGGGCCAAGCAATTCTGTAGACAGACTATAGCTTCAATCTACCTAGCGCCGAATTAAATTAGATCTTTTGAGGATAGAAAAAAGGAGAAAGCCACCCAATGTCGGCGCTATACCAAGAAGCCCCACCACGCACCGCGTCAGCTGAATTTTTTTTACCTTTTTTTTCATTTCAACTAGTGAGGGAATAACTGTTAATTTAAGATTACTTTTGATGGCTGCCTATTTCAATGGGGAAATGCATACGTGGTAGTGTCTTTGTTTGCAGATCGACAAAGAACTGCCAAAGCCAAGTCCAGTTAAGTACGTGGAGCCTATCCATCTCTCTATTATTATTCGTTCGGACTACATGAACCGATTCGCTCTCGAGCCCTAATAATGTTCTTTTTGAGAGACTATCTCCGGGAAAACTGCCATGGCGCCAGTGGCCTAAACCTATTGAACGATGGCTTCAAAGCACTTGACCATATTGGGCATGTTAGCTTGGCTATACGCGTCCTTTTCGTGGTTTTAGAGAGAGCAAATAGAATTGGACTATCTGACACTATTAATCTTACTATTAATGGATTTGAAGCCATGGATTCCCCCCGTCTTTGACCTTGCTCTCCCATTTCACCAGTCATTATTCACTCGTTTGATTCCTTGATTCCTTGATTCCTTAATTCTCTCTCTATCTTTTTCAATCCAATTATTCCAACTACATACATTCGCTATAAACTTTTGCGGCATCAGCTCCGCAAGACCATTCATCACCATGAAATTCTCCTTGGTGGCACTGGCAACCCTGGCTGGGGTTGCTGTTGCTGATTTGGATCCCATCATCATCAAGGTACTGTCTTTATACATGTTACATGTATTCAAACCGTGGTGTACTAAAACTGTCAATAGGGCTCCAAGTTCTTCTATTCTAGCAATGACACTCAGTTGTAAGTCCGAATGTATCGATGTATCTCAAATTCGGTGACTGACAAGAACAGCTTTATGCGTGGAGTCGCCTATCAACGTAGGTCGTTTATGCAGTCACCTCAACATCCCGACTAACCTGTTTGCAGAGGAAAGCACGAGTAGCAGCGGCTACACTGACCCTCTAGCCGATGCCACCGCGTGTGCGCGTGATGTTCCCATCATGGCTGAACTCCGCACCAATGTTATCCGTACCTATGCCATCAACGCCTCTGCTGACCACTCGGCATGTATGAAACTCTTGTCCGAGGCTGGTATTTACGTGATCTCCGATCTGTCAGACCCCGATCTATCGATCGATCGAAACGATCCTTCGTGGACAACCAATCTCTTTGCCCGATACACTAGTGTTGTTGATGAACTGGCCCAGTACAACAACACTATTGGTTTCTTTGCTGGAAATGAGGTTTCCAACACCATTGCTACTTCCGACGCCAGCGCTTTTGTCAAGGCTGCTGTTCGTGACACCAAGAAGTATATCAAGGAGAAGGGCTACCGATCTATGGGTGTTGGATATGCTACCGCCGATGTGTCCGACATCCGTGCGGACATGGCCGACTATTTCGACTGTGGAGATGCCGAAGATAGCATTGACTTCTGGGGATACAACATCTACTCGTGGTGCGGTAATTCGACCTACGCGAAATCTAAATACCAGGCTCGTACCGAAGAGTTCGCCAACTACTCCGTCCCTGTCTTCTTCGCCGAGTACGGTTGCAACGAGGTCACGCCCCGCGAGTTCACCGAGGTGAAGGCCCTCTATGGCGATACCATGGCGGAGGTCTGGTCTGGTGGTATTGTGTACATGTACTTCCAGGAGGCTAACAACTACGGTAAGGAAATGATTCCTTTCCCACATATATGTTCGGGTAACTGATCAGACTTTTAGGTCTGGTCTCTGTCGTCGATAGCACCAGTGTCAAGACCATGTCCGACTTCAAATACTATTCCAGTCAGATCGCCAACGCCAACCCCACTGGTGTCAACAAGGCCTCCTACACTCCCACCAACACCGCCCTGCAAAGCTGCCCTACCGTCGGAGCCAGTTGGGACGCCAAATCCTCCCCTCTGCCCCCTGCCGCCGATTCCCAGCTGTGCGAGTGCATGTACGATGCCTCCGCGTGCGTTGTCGCCGGATCCCTCGCCTCGACGAAGTACGCCAACCTCTTCAGCACTGTCTGCGGCTACACCGACTGCAGCGGATTGACAGCCAATGCTACCACCGGCGAGTACGGTGCTTATAGCATGTGTTCAACCAAGCAGCAGCTTGCCTTTGCCTTGAACAAGTACTATGTTGAGCAAGACCGTGCTGCGGATGCTTGCAGCTTCTCCGGGTCTGCAACCGTCAAGGCCTCTACCAAGGCCACTGGCACTTGCTCTACACAGATAAAAGAGGCTGGAACCGCTGGAACCGGAACTGTTACTACCGAAAACACTGCAACCGCCGACTCCAGCTCTGCTTCCTCGACAGCCTCGTCGTCCACGTCTAGCAGCGGCGCCATCAGGGTGCACCACAGCTCATCCTTTGGCTCTTTCCAGGTGGCTGCTTACATTGCCACTGCACTCCTGGCGGGTGTTGGAATGATCGCTCTGTAATTCAGTAGATCTTGATTTTTGTATTTTCTTCGCATTTGGACCGTGTGTCTGTTATTTCTTTTCGTTCCGACATCTCTGATCATGAAGCTCAAAGCAATTCATGTTCGAGCTAGCGAGAAGATAGCATTACTTGCACCTTTTCCTGATTGATTATCATTGCTCGAGAAAGAAATTGATAACCATCCTATTGAAGCGTGCAAATCGTTAAGATAGAATCTGATTTGTATACCATTTGTTAGCCATGTCTTTTTAGCAATTTCGGTTTTAGTTCTAGTCTTACAAGCCTCGGTCTCCTGTCTTTCTCGCATTCTTTTCTTCTAAATCACCAATATTTTGTGTGGCCATTCATTGACGGGTCGTCTTACTAGTGCGTACCCCCGACCTTCATTTGATGTTGTACATCGTGTTTTGAGCCCAGGATGCAGAAGCATATCACCCAAGCTCTTTGATGTCACCAACGTAAAATTATCATTACCTTCTCCCAGTCTCCCCATCCAAATGCAACATACCGATATGCTCACTGTTTATTCTTCTCGGAATTAATTTATATTTTGTCTGAAGTCACCCCGGGTTCGAGGCTGCTTCAAATAGAGATTATTTATATCATTTGCTGAAGTATTTATTTATATCCTCGAAAAGAGTCACCCCTGGATTCTTGCCATGTCATATACTGCTGAACTCGGATGGAATTCAATGGCACCTCATCCTCAGACCCATCGTCGGCATGGGACACCTCCAGCTGTGTTCTGGTTTTATTACGCGGCTCATTCGCCGGTCGTAGGGCAGAGTTATCCAACTCATAACCTTTAGATTGGTCGAGATCTGTAGTTCGTGATCTAGTCCCAGACCGGCTGGAGAACTTGGATGAAAATATCATGAACAGTGGGCGCAGGGTCGGCATGCAAGCGGAGATAATACCCGTTGAGGATTCAACGACACACCAGGTGCAGGATCTTCCAAGTGTCCAGGCAATGTCCGTCGGGTCGAATCCAAAAATGGTAGCGAAGCGATAGGCACTAGTGAAGACAACGCTAAGGGAGAGCAGCCCGGTTAGTCTATCGTCACAAAGTAGTAATATGTAGGAAATGGATATACGGACAAACTACCCAAGAGAAATATTCCAACCACGGACAGTCGATGCGTGAGGCTTGCGTGCAGTCCCCACACCACCTTGACCGGTAGAGACAGAATGAGAATGTCGGTGAGAATGTTGGGTACTGCGTTCCCGATGAACATGCCTTTAAGGTTGATACATTTACCAGGAATGCGCGTGTCCCAGGCTCGCGGGATCGGATTGCATTGGAAGACGCTCACGAGGATAATAGCGACAAGCCAGGAGAGTGTCATCCCACCCAATACCAAGGAGGCGATGCGGATTTCCCTCGTGGGGAAGATGCGACAGTACATGAGGAGGATAGAAATTTTGGTGGTTGCTACCGTTGTGACGTACATGATCTCAAATATCAGTAGAAGCTACTTGGATGTTAGCGGAGGTATCAACTGTATCCTCTGTAATTTGAATCGGACCTTTGCAATCATTATAATGTTTGCTAACGGCAAGACCTGAGAATGTAAACCCATGCCATAATTAGTTACTATCAACAATTAGCATGAGAATCAACAACCTTTAGGGGAAATGTGTCGTACAAGATAGCATCAATCCAACGAGTGCTAACAAAGGAAAGAGAGCGAGCACGATAAAAAAGTCGTCCAGGCCTGGCTTTAGTGATTTCTTCCACCGTGCGAGAAACCGTAAAATCACAAACAAGACGCCCAGGACAGTCATCGTGATCGTCCCGGCCCGATAGGACCCTTGGTAGCTATCCTGGGCATTGTATGCAGCCATCGTGTTGGGACGTTCGAAACAGGCCAAGATCAAGGTGCGGCAATGCTTACTTTAAAGAGAATTGATTCCTCTCATGCAGCCCCCGAAGCGGCAAAAGAGACTTGTCAGAGATGATCCACTTCAAGTGTCAGGATTCATGGTTATCCACTATTGAGCGACAAACGGTATGCCTAATGTGTGCACGATTAATATTGCGAGGATCAATCCGTATTTTAATACTCTCTGTGTTGCAACTAGTAAGAGGACTGCGGAATACTACGGAATGCCACCGCAACAAAATTCGATGTGCTTTGGTGCGTAACATTTTGAGACGAGGGGATCATGTTATTCCTCCAGTCGTATGATTTTCATTATTTCCTTCGTATAGGTTTAAGGTTCAGTCGGCCCTGACTAGATACAGGGTTTAGTACATTAGGCTTTGGGTCTGCTGGTACTTGTTATCATATGTAACACTTGGACACCAGTTCCTTTCGACTTTGCGCTGTTGCTGAATAAAATACAAGTTGATAGGAGAGAATACTGTTTTACAATGTTGTACGGAGTAGCACAGGAAAAGATATCCGCTGGGAACTCCGGGTATTCTGCATATCCCTGATGATCTGCATGTCAATATCCCACAGCAAATCAGAAGCACGAGAACAACGAACAGAAAAGGGTATGCTCCGTAAATAAGAACAATGGCAGGAACAACGGCCTTGTTCGATCCTGCGAATGTCCGCCTAGCCCGTTGTGGATCGAGGCCTCTGCCAAGATTGGAAATTCCGGCGACCACGTGGATACTGGTTCGAAGACCCCAATCGGGGCCCTTTGGTGCAATATCCGACCGGTCTAACGGTTTTGCTAGTGACGCCGGGAACCTATAACAAGGTGAATCTCAGTCGGGCTCCATCGTTGGCCCAAGCAGTCGGAATACTTCAAGGAAATTGATTATAACAATAGATCCAAAGAGCCAATCGTTCCACGTACCGAAGAATTGTGGGCCCGGTATAACCTGCCCAGTTCAGTATAAGGAGAGGGTGATCCTTTCGCCGGGGTTTGCTGATTCCCCAGACCCTGGTTGGGCGTAGATGTACGGAGTGTTTTCCCACCCCAATTACACGATGGCCATGTTTGAGAACCCGTTTTCGTCTTCGCACTAGGCGCATGACAGGCCGCTGACACAGTCGACGTCCTTCTAGATCTAAACGCACAAGCGCGGACTTATTTCGGCCCGTCTGTGGGCGCATCACAATTAACGTCTCTCAAAGAAATGGTAGAAGCTGGCTGCTAGATTTTGGTGGTAAACGACTCCTGTGGCGAAATCGTCGGCGCCGGGGTTGTTGGGGGCCTGGGTACACGCAGCGGTGCAAAGCCGGTCTTCCCGGCGTAATCATGGCTGCATTTGTGACGTCCCAGGGGAAAACGGTAAAGGACATGCTGGGCGGAAGCCTCCTTTCCTGGATGGTCATCCAGGCGCAGGGGGAGGGGTGTACACAGCATCGCCCTTGCTGCCGTTGTAGTGCGTGCTGCCATGGAGGTTGAGTAGTCGTAGGAATCATCACTAATTTGTAAAAATACTTGTCAGTCAAATGCAGACACCAGACGGGGTAACCACTAAATAGAGATATGAGGTATCACTTACTGGTGGGAGTAATGGTAATAGTTGAAGTTCAATCCCGCGGAGCCGTATGCTCTGAGTGTCAGTGAGAGTCGATTTGGAGTGTTTTCGGTTCTTGAAGATCAAATGTTGTGAATCTTTAATTTATTACCCGCTTTGCTCTATAGATATATATATGCCTCTACTCATCTGGTAAAAGGGTTCACCTCTAACTTGCAAGCACACGACTTGATATATATAACTTCCCTGCTGCTTTTGTAGTCCGTCAACCTATCATGATTAGGTCAAGTCGCATCTCTCGTTTTTATATTTCTACTTCATACAAGAAATGGCACTGCCAATTTAAATCCCCGTGCATCCTCGCCTACAGAAAAAGACTTCATTTGATTTTTCCAATGATGAATATGCAAGCTCGCTCTAAAAACGCAATGTCCGGAATTTATTGAGTTTCCATAGCCCATACTTCGCGATAGTGACCGTTCCAATTATACACGTTCCGACAAGAATTGCAAATGCCGAAGGACTGTCTTCAAAGAAGTTTGTCACGTTCATTCCAAACAGGCCCGCCACAAAAGTTGACACGGCAAATCCCAACATGCAGATCTCCAGTTGAGCCTCGAAAACTAGGATCTGATTTCGTCGTACATCCAAGATTGATTGAATGGTCTCCGTTGTGCGCTCCAAATCGCCTAGTAAAGCACTGGCAGACTCCGCAATAGCGTCCGTGCTCTTGTAATATGCCTCGAGGAGGTATTCCACTTCTTGGTGATCATCTACCTCATGCGGTTGACCTGCCTCCCGATCCGTTAAGAACATGGTCGCCATGTCTTCATCATTTTCAAGAATTTCCCGTAGCGCGGAGCGGAACTGGCGGGCGCGCTGCTGAATTGCCACGAGCCTTTTCTTATGATTCTGCAACCCGCGCAGAACAGAGTAAACAACATCTTCTCTTGTTGAATCCTGCAAGCTCTCTTCAGCTTCTCGACGGATAAGAATATGCTCGGCTTCAAGAGTCGCAATCACAGAGGCAAGCGCCGCATCCACTACTCGTAGCTCAAATGGGAGTTTGGATAAAAGACCAGAGCCAGGACAGGGTTGGAGCCTGCCCTGAAGGTCTGTCATAAAGACATCCTGCACCTTCACGTGGGAGTTTTCAATTGGGAGAAGAAATAGAAGCACTCCATTTGTGCGGACCAGGAGCCGTAAAGTAAACATGCTGATGAAGATAACAGACGGACGGACCAACAAATGCGGGATTCCTTCCGAGACAAGATCCACGTTGCGTAGATCGCGACCATCTAATCCCCACCGTTTAGCAATCTCATCTCTAGTTCCTCGAATTTCAGATTGTTTGACGGAGCCATCGACATCCAAGACCATGCCGCGTAACTCCGTCGCATCATTTATGCGGCTTTGCGACAGAGCAAGAGACAAGTTGAACACATCCTGATTGAAGGAGACTTCTTTTTTCATGTCAGGCTCCCGGATGACATGATGCGATTTATTGGGGAGCGTGATGATTCCCCGTTTGCGGTAGCCGGCCATGTTCTGGATCTTATGTTGTTTCATGCGGAGATTGCCGGAAAGATGATGGAATTGGCGTGGTGTATTTGTACATTTTGACAATCTTTCTCTTGGAACAAAGGATAAAAAAGTCCTTGGAGCACATCGATGCATGATATATATACCGTCTTTGCCGGTTGCCAGTGTGAACGGAATTGTGTCCTTGGGCAATTGTCGATGCACTAATCGGGTTATGTGACTTGGCGACTCGCGTGGCTTATCATGAGGTTACGTAGTTACGTAGTAGGTCATGGGCGAAATGGATATATGGCGAGGGCAAGTATCATTGATTATCATTGATAGTGTGATCTAAGAGAGCGAATGCTATGACCTGAGGTTCCCCCCTAGTGGAAGAACGTTCATCCGGCAATTCGGATGATCTGCCTCATGGCTATGCTTGTAGCTGACTACGCTGGTCTTTGTACTAGAGAAGCCACTAAACCAAAGCCGTGATTGAAGAACGAATACGAAGAAATACGCCACATTTTAAGCTGGTGGAATGATAGGGGAAACCTTCCAAAAATAGGAGATATTTTTGGAAACCAAAATACCTTTCACAACTCATGCACGATTCTGCAGCTTCTGCAGCTTCTGCAGCTTCTGCGTGATTCTCTTGGGGTCAATACTTCTTCACAATTGTGTCGATATAGTTGATATTCTTGTCTCCAAATGACTGCGGCGGCTTCTAGTTGGGACACGAGTCGTTGACAAAGCCGCTGTATGAAACGCCCTCGGATATAGTCCGGCGGAGCCAATTGTGAGGAGGAGCGAGCCATCCGTCGGTGGATAAAATGCGGAGGCATGAGAATTTTAAAGAATGGATCAAAAGATGTAGGTACACGACCGAGATACTGTACGGATTAGCTGGGACTGATCTGGAATCTCGGCATTGGTATTGATGTCGGCATCCAAAAGATAGGTTGCGAAGGCCGTAAGCACAGCGGGTGTATTGGCCACGGTATAGTTGCTTATCTTGTAGTATATATCGATGCCAGTGTTAGTGCTGAGGTCACATTTACGATTCCTGGGTGGTTGAACGATGATCTGGCGTCCTCGGGTCCACGGTCGGCCAAATGCTGAGTCACCCACCAATTCAACCGTCCGCTAAACACGCTGACGATAGCAGGGTAGCTTGTTACAGGCAAGGGAAACTTCAGTATGACTACGTCAATGCTTCCCTTCTATCATCCATTGTGCTCTTCAAGTTGGCGACACCAATCCACTCTGACACCCATCATGGGCAATATCATCTAGCCGAAAGTCGATCCCCTCCCTGTCTACGGACATGACCTGACGGGTAAGCTCATCGTCATTACCGGTGCCAGCGCTGGAATGGATCTCGAAACGACCAAATAGCTGCTGCGACTGTGCGCCTCGATTATGATTCTCGCCGTCCGCAATGTTGCCAGGGGTGAGGCCTACGCAACTTTTCTCCGCCAGGACCGCCGCATTCAAACATAACCCGGGGGCGATCATGAAGGTCATAGTTCTTGATATCGATGATTTTGACAGCGAATAACGGCTCACGAAGTAGCTCCGCGAGAGGTTTCGGTAGTCTATATCCTCGTTCTTAATGCGGCTATCGGTCTACCCAAGCTGGAACGCAGCGCGAGCGACCATAACCGAACCACTCAAGTCAATTACTACGCCAAAGTTTGTTTACTGCCGGGCTAATGCCGAATCTAGAGGGGAGTGCAGAGAAGACAGGCTCTTCTGTGCGTATTGCCTGGGTCGGCAATCGCGCGCACGAGGCCATAAGCCTGGATAAGAAACCTCCTACCAAGCCCGATGAAGGTCTACTTGCGCATATGGACAGCGAAGATGCCTGCATCCCGTTCCAGCGCTATGGGGACTTGAAGCAACCTTGCGCGACATTCATATACAGTTTAGCGCCGCGGCTGGACCCCAAGGAAGTCATTATCAACATGACGTGCCCGGGAATGGTGAATACCAACATGCGCGACGTTCTCCCCCTACATATGCGCTTGATTGTGAATCTTGTCATGTCCTTCCGCGCCAAGCCTATCCTGCATAGTGCATCCTGCATAGTGCACTGGTGGCGGGCCCCAAGTCACATGGCAAGTTCTTGAACGACAAGACCATATCTGAGTTGGTAATAGGCTTTGTCGTTCCATGTCAATCTCGTTTTAATGAAAGCTATCATCTGATTGGAATGTTGCAGGGTGAGGAAATTGCGTTATTGATATGCTCGTATGCGTGCTTATCCACGTGAGCTCTCGCTCAATGGCCGTGCCTCGTGGTGCAGCAGCACAGTCTCTAAATAGGAGAATGCCAATTCCTACTCTGTAAGCTCGCGAGAGATCTGGATAGCTGGTGGCATCATACTTTGGAGTTAGGGATGAAGCAGGCCTATCGGAGTTGCTCGTAGAACTGACATATATTTAATGGCGAGGATCACGCATCGAGATCAGAAATTATGGCATGGGAAGTCCATATCTAAGCCGAGTCAGTTCCCTTCATCATTGTACTCGGTGAAGTCGCTGTCCGGGCTGCGCCGTCAATATTAATTATGTAATCATGTAGATGTCCGATGTACAAGGCACAAACGGTAGACCACGTGACTAGACGTGAGTCTCGAATCTACGTTGTGATGTCATTTTGCCTTTACCCGTACTCCGTACGGAGTACAGAGACGGCGATTATGCTTTGATTGGGTCAATTAATATCTGAAGATCTCAAGCAGAACAAGCAATGAGTCACATTGGGCAAAGCTTGGCTTGGTTTATCGATCAGCATCTCTCGGACATAATCCCTCAATTACCGGAAAGAGTATCTCCGAGACCCGGATATTCTGTATCGAGTAAGCAGCTCAAGACTTACATTTACGTCAAATAAGCCTTCGTGTCACCGTTTCAAAGGCCGTCTGTCGATTGACAACTGTTACAGAGACGCATAACACATACGTTCGGAGACATTGTGGTATACCCAGATAATCTGGAAAGGCACATCTCCGACAAGGCAGCAACGTCTCACCCATGTCTAGCGCCGTCGCAAGGACTTCCTGCGACGAACAAAGGAAAATCAATCCGAAATCACAGTCCCTTGGCAACCCTGAAAATGGAAAATCATCAAGACAACCTCTCTCCAGATCATGACGAGGTTGAAAATTCTCGCGCTCCACAGCGCCGCCGCCGACCGCCCCTGTCTTGCACGGTCTGCCGCAAGCGCAAATTAAAATGTGACCGCTCTCTGCCCTGCGGGCAATGCGTGCGCTCGAAGACAACAGCCCAATGCGTCTTTATCGGAGCTCAGCCAGATCCGACATCTGATCAGCGACGCATGTCGCCCCCGCAATTACCACACGGTGGCGTAGAAGACCAGGCCGGCCGGAAAAGCGGAATGTTCGTCTTTGACTCGAAGTTGGGGCCGAATTCGACTTCAAATCGCGTTTCAAAGCGTGCTCGTTCCGATGAGCTACATGAGCTCCGGAGTCGTCTGCGTGTTTTAGAAAATTCGCTCGGCAAGTCGTCTCATCTTCAGACGCCTGAGACCTCGGTTTGTGATATATTTTCTGAAGTAGATACGGCCAATAGTTCTGAGAATGTTGGTGTTGATGACCGCGTACGATTCTTGCCAGATTCAAGTTTCCGCGGGAAGAAGACCAAGACTCGGTATTTCGGTCGCAGTCATTATACCACCACTGTTTCCTTTGTGAGTATCCTTTATTGCGTTGTTTGGTTGATTTGCTAATTAGATGTAGTTCAAAGATATTGGTACCTTTATGCGCCGTGGTCGTTGCCGCGGAGGAGCAAAGGATAAAGAGTACACTGATATGAAACAGTTCAAGACCGAGCTTTGGTCGCGTGAGATACAAAAACATCAGCGCGACTTTCGCGAGCAGCCTTTCATGCTTAATGAACTGGTTCCCCGGCGAAACGTTGCAGACCGTCTGCTTCAGCTTTATCTCGACACTTTTGAGACCACGTATCGAATCTTGCACATACCAACCTTCTTGAGACAGTACGCTGATTACTGGGCCAACACCCAGCCAACCGACATGGCCTTCGTCGCTCAATTACTCGCTGTGATGGCTGCAGGCAGTTGCTTCTATGTCCCATCTCCAGGTCAAGAGGACCGAGACATATTCCAAAAACCGGCCATGAAGTGGATCATGGCTGTTCAGTCATATATCTCGTGCACATTTCTGAGCCCAGAAATCGACTTCCGAATGCTCCAGACACAGACTCTTCTTTTAGTAGCTCGCCTGGGAGTCGCCAGTGATGCGGATGTAGCCTGGGCCTCAGCCGGGTCGTTGATTCGGTCTGCGACGATAATGGGTCTGCATCGCGATCCGGCTCGTTTCCACAAGGCCAGGCCATTCTACTCTGAACTGCGCCGTCGTCTTTGGACAACTATCGTCGAGCTGGATCTCAAGTTCTCCCTCGACCGCGGGGCTCCACCCTCGGTTGATCTAGACGAATGCGACTGCGATCCACCGTCCAATTGGGACGATGCGGACTTGATACCAGACATGGAGGATAATCCAGCTCCGCTCAGTACTGCCCTTTATACCCAAAGCTTCTACCAAACCCTCCTCGCTAAGACCCTCCCACTACGATACCGAATCGCGAAGAAAATTAATAGCCTCCGATTTAATCTATCATACGACGATGCCCTGCGAATGGGTGATGAACTCTCCCGCTCCATGCAACATGCATCCTCCCTTTTCGAAGATAATTCCCCGAGTATTGCTCTGGGAGAATCAGGACGTCACCGATTCGCCCAATCCCTACATCTCTTCATCGTGCGCAAATTCCTTCTCGCCCTCCATCGCCCCTTCTCGCTTAGTGTCGTACGCCTACCCAAATGCTCCTATTCCCGCAAAATCTGCCTCGAAGAATCCCTCGGCATTCTCTCTCAGATGGAACTCCCCCTTGCGACAGAGAACATCATTTACCCGAACATTACTCAACTGGGAAGCGGTATGTTCCGTGATGAAACCTTCCACGCCGCAATCACCGCCTGTGTGGAGCTGTCCCTTCAAGCCAATGAAATGAGTATGTCTACTACATCCGGGATGGATGGTGTCAACTCCAGCGTGCTCATGAGCATGATCCAGTCCCAACAGGGCGTGATGCTCCAGGCTGTCGAGCGCACCGCTGATAATTTCGGGAGACGCATTGGGCCCGGTGGGACGGGGTGCAAGCCTTTCTTCTTTTTGAATATCATCCTTGCTTCGGTCAAATCGCGCGTCAAGGGGGAGGATCCTTTGTGTAATGTTGATACGGCCTCGAAGAGGTCCGTTCGCATCTGCAGGGCGATCTTGAATGGTCTTACCTACGAGGAAGCTAAGATTAGTGTTGATAATTGCCCCGCTCAGGTTGGTATCTCCACTTATAGCTGTCTGTCTGCCACACCTAACCTTCCTGTTCAGACTTCTATTCCTTCGGGGACGAATCCTGCCCCAGCTACACCACGTGATATTGACCCTACGTCGCTTCTATCGAACGACTTTGGTGACTTCACGGTAAGTTGGCGCTCCTTGGATGCTGTTTGGGGCTCTGCTGACCTTTTTCAGCCAACGGATCTAGGAGGCTGGTTTGATGGATTAGATTACACTGGCCCAGAGTTGTGGGATTGGGATGCCGACTTGTCTGGAAACCTTCCAACATTCTCATGACTTATGGAGCTACTCCCTAATATTAATGACTGATGCCCGGTGATATTGCTTCTGTTCAATGTCATTCTCAAACTCTACTCTCATCTAGTCAAAGAATGACTTTCGTCACAGTAAATTGTTAGAATAATAAATATGCATATCCTTTTGGCTTCCAGGAAAGAGATAAAAATTGCAGGAAGAAGATTAACAATCCCACTTCCTCAAGACACCACACCCCGGAAGATATAGAGAAGTATCAACAGAAATGAGATGCTCAATATTCTCTTAAGTGAACTCTGTCCGATATAACAAAGGTGAAGATAACATTAGTAAAAGGAATGGAAGCCTTTTCCTCAAATACAAATCTCATTCTGACGAGCTCTCTTAAAAGACTTAATTAGAAATACAAGAAAACATCTAAACATCTAACTAAAACATCTAAAACATCTAGAACCTAACTCTATAGAACGACAAGCCAATCAAACCCTCAAAGCCTCACAACTTCTCTATCTCTTTCCCCATTTCTTGACCGCGAACAAGCCCGATCAACACAATTCTTCTTCGAAATCGCAACATAACTCTGAACCAATCTATCCAATAACAAAGATTAGCAGAAATCCCAGATCAAGTCCAGAAGAAGAAAACTCACGCCTGATACCGCTGAATGTTCTGGATCTCCAAACCCGCTAGAGCCCCCAATGAATCCTGCACATCCTGCACCAAACTCACACACCGTCCCATACTGAAATCCGTCCTGACAACAACCCTCATCATCCCCATTGTCTCGCAATCCGCAGCCATGGTATAAGCAGGCACAATCCACCCCTTCTCGCGCAGTTTACGCGCAAGCGCCCATTCATCCAAGAAGACGTTTTGCGCCGAACTCAACCTGAACGCCACGACCGGTAGGCCATGGCCACCACCTTCACTCATGATTATGAACCCCATTTCTTGCAGCTGGCTGGTGAGGTAGTCGGCTGTTGCCGTGAGATTTCTCATGATGCTTGTGTACCCACTTCGGCCCAGTCGGATGAGTTGGTAGTACTGTGCGATGATATGGGATGCTGGTTTGGAGAAGTTCATTGTGAAGTTCACTTGCTCGGCACCTAGGTAGTCGATGTTGAAAACTAGCTCCGCGGGAAGGTACTCTGGTGATCGCCAGAGGGCCCAGCCGATACCGGGGTAGACCTGTGGAAATTAGCATATTGAGTTTATTAGAGTTGGACGATCAAGGGATACTTACCAGTCCGTACTTATGCCCAGAGACATTGATCGAGACGACGTTGGGTAATTTGAAATCCCATACTAGATCCGGGTTCACAAACGGGGCCACGAATCCACCGCTGGCGGCATCCACGTGGATGGGTGTGTCCAGTCCTCTCTCAAGGAGAAGTTCACTGATAGCTCGTACATCTTCGTACTGCCCCGTGTATGTCGTGCCGAGAATCGCGCAGATCCCAATGGTGTTCTCATCGACCATGTCGACGGCTTGAACTGGGTCAATCACGTATCTCGTCTCAGTACATGGGACTAGCTTCTCGGTGATATCGAAGTATCTGGTTGCCTTTTCCCAGCATACTTGTACGCCGCTACTCATGATGATGTTTGGGTTGGAGGCATCTTTCCCCTGGGCTTGGCGGTTGATTTGCCAGCGCTTCTTCATCGCTAGAATTGCAAGCATGATGGCTTCGGAAGATCCAATACATGATGTGCCAAAGGCGGTTGGAGTTCCGTCAGAAACCGGGGAATGGAATAGGTCGGCGAGGATGTTCAGACAGCGGTGTTCGATATCGACAGATTTGGGGTATTCTTCGTGATCGATGATATTCTTGTTCGAGGATTCGGCGAGTAGTTTGAGAGCTTCGTCTTCCTGTTACAGTGTTAGTATGCGTCAAAAATATGACGAGAAGCTGAAATACCATGTATGTGGTCACAAAACTGGCGAGGCTATATTGAGCAATAACGTTAGTTGAGTTTTCAAAATTTTGACAAATAGACTCACTTCAAGATTGGCTGACCATCCAGGGCCAAGTCATCTTTGATCAGCTGGTAGGCCACATCTTTCGGCATCCCTTCATCTGGAAGCCGATGCGATGGCATAGGTTTGGCAACGAACCGGGAGCCATAGACGTAAGAGCAGTCGCTCGTCTGGTCAGAAAGCTGCTTGGATAATTCCTCGATAGAACCCATTATGTAATGAAAAATGTAGATTCAAATTGGAATACTGATAAACTAGCAAGACGTTCTTGACTTTATATTATTTCTCGCAAGTCAATTGTTGCGTACTGGAAAAATATCTCATAGCGAAATCGTGTGATAGGGTTATGAGGCATTTACACGAGATATCATGATCAAAGCTATAGTCAAAAGGAGGTTTGAGCGCCGTTTCAAGTTGGGTTTTGCGTTCGTGTCTGTAGTTTGAGGTATATAGACATGACAACGTGATGATCGAAGCTTATCTATATCTGAGTATTCCATGTAAGACAAGCCAAGACCTTCTAGAAAACATCAGAATAGACTATTAATACAACAGTTTAACTAACTCCTTGTTACAAAGTAGAATTGGGAGTGATCCCTGCCATCCCTTGTTCTAAAATTGGAAACATTCTAACCCTACGGAGTAGATTACGGACAGAGCTAATACTGGACAATGCAAATACCAAACATGCGATTTACTCCCTTTGCCACATTTATAAATGAGGCTTAGAAGCATCTTTGGCTTCATGGTTAATTAGCCCCTGACTCGCAAGGGAACGTTCAACCTTCCCACCTCCGCGGGTGCGGCGGGCCGAAAATAGGGGTGGCGCAGCCACAATATGTAGTGTTTCTCACATGCATTATCTCGTATTATTATTACAGGCAGCAGGATATTGATTTGTGGAGATGAGACGATAAGGTCGTCAAGCTGATAGTCCTGGAGTGGTATAGTTATTCTACTGTTTTGACTTTACATTCATATCTATTGTAGGAGTCGCGAGCATATATCGTGTTATCCCTATTTGTCCTAACATTTTGAAAGTGGAACTTCCAATATTTATTCGACGCAGTTTGACATGCTAAGCAATTGCTCCCTATATGTACGGAGTATATGACACGTAAACAGAGCACCCCCTTGCTCCGGGGTTCATGCAAGTCGTGGATGAGGTCAACAAGATTAGGCTCAGACACGAAGAAGGGAGCATTCTTCAATAATGGAATCGTCGTGTCGGCATTCGTGTGATTTACAAAAGCCCGTATCGCCATTCTGTATCCTGTTCATAACATCAGTTTTTCGCTTGCGGGAACAGGATGCTGCATCCAATTCTGGATGTTAGTAGTGTTAATGTTATCCTCTCATTATCGGGTAAGACTTGAACTGGCATGTCTAGGATGTTCTCTAATTGATAGTTTTAGGAATATACGTCTTGGTCTTCGGGTTTATCGCTGTGAAAATCAAGCAAAGATGGTATCTCGGTGAAGCTTGTATGGTGTCCCTCAATCTCACTAGATATCGGTCGCTGATATTATTCAGTACCCTCTTTCATAATCGGAGCTGTCCTAGGACCATTCGGTGCGAAGTTGGTCAATGTCGGCCAGTGGGGAGGATACACTGACAGCGGTAGTGGTGATATTGCCTATGTAGGTCCTCTCGCCACGAAAGAAAACACTAAGCTAATTATACTAGGGATTGACCCGAGTCGTGATTGGCATCGCTATGGTCAAAGTCGGCTATGAGCTACCAAAACGATACATTCGGCTTCATCTGGTCGAACTAACCATTTGCCTATTGCCATTGATGACGATCCAGTGGCTGATGACGTCGGCATGTATCAAATTAATGATCCCTAATCTATCGTTTGTGTGTTCATCTTATCATATTTGACATGAGAACACACTCCCACTAACCTTGATGCAGTTGACTTCCCTCATCATCGGATCATGTGTCATATGTATCGACCCCGTTCTCTCACAGGCTATCGCCAAGGGTCCTTTCGCAGATCAATATGTCCGACGACATCTTCGTGAATTTATTTCAGCCGAGGCAGGTGGAAATGATGGACTCGGTTTCCCATTTTTGCTTCTCTCAATTGCCCTTCTTCGTTATGCTGATGCTCCGGGTATGGAGACAGTAAAAGTTGGTCCTAGGAAACAGAGTCGAGATTGGATTAGTGAGCCGAGTACGGGTCGGTTTGGTGGAGATGTCGGCCGAGCTTTGGCCCATTGGGCTGTTGAGGGAGTGCTATATATGCTTGTCATGGGCGCTGGGTATGGTGTGCTGGTCGGGTTCCTGAGCCGGAAAGCCTTGAACTTGGCCTCGAAAAGGTATGCACATATATACTATCAGTTTAACAAACTAGCTATTGACATGAGCAGGCGTTGGATTGACAAGGAGAGCTTCTTCTCATATCCTGTTGCGATGGGTGTAAGTTATTCTTGAGAAAGATTTGGAGTTTATGCTAAGAAGGCTTGCAGTTGTTTATCGTCGGTACCTGCGGCTGCTTTGGCTCCGACGAAACTCTTGCCTGCTTTGTTGCCGGCTGTGCATTGAACTGGGATGGGTCTTACCACTTCGAAGTCGAAGAGAGACATGACTCTTTCAACTCAACAATCGAAAACATTTTGAACGTTGGGACCTTCATCTTCCTCGGCGCTATCATGCCATGGGATCAACTTCACATGTCCAGTCAGAATGGAATCACTATCGCTCGACTATTCGGGCTCGGATTTTTGATTCTGTTATTCCGTCGGATCCCAGCGATCATGATGGGATATCGATTCATGCCCAAAGTCTGCGATAATTGGAAAGAGGCCCTGTTCATGGGGTATTTTGGCCCAATTGGTATGCTATCCAACCAAGATGTTGAGTTTTTATGTTGAAGTGCAGTGCTTACCGGTTTTAGGAGTTGGCGCTATCTCCTATGTCGAGTATGCGCGACGATTGTTACCGGACCCTGGAGAGAGTGATACAGAGATCAACAACTTGACTGCAGCCATGATACCGGGTATGATATACTTCTACTTCAAGATAATGTAAACTGACCTTTGATTTAGTGGTATATTGGCTTGTTTTCTTCTCTATCGTCATTCACGGGCTCTCTATCCCCATCCTGAGCTGCCTTTATAAGTGGTTCAAAATCCCTACTATCCGAGACTACCCGGTAGAAATCATTCTTCTGTCCGAAAATGAGCCTGTTCCTAACAATAGCGTGGTGAATCGCCGTAACCACTCTGTTATATTAAACAACCGGTTTTCATGTAACTCAAACCAGCACCCCTATTCTGATCATGGTGAGGATCATGGCGAGGGAACAGACACGATGGTATTGCGTCGTCGCAGTGGGGAAGCTAGCTACAGGGGCTCGCTAGAAAGGACATTGACGAAAGGTTCGTCGAGCGAACTGGAGCAGACTGTATCTGCTAGAAATGTAGTCTGAGTGGCCGAGACCGGGGATTGTATATTAAGTGAATATCCTTTGACATCCTTATTTGGATTTTAGCATGAGATAGACGCATTTCCTACCTTGAAATGATTGAATGATATTGTCAGCAGGAACTAATTCCAAGGTTAATCGAATTGCATTAACTAGATTATCTATTTCTCGCTGGGATGAATATGTCATGGTATTTTACCCTACTCCGTATATATATCCCAACCTAATAAAAATGCCAACGAACATGGGACAAGGCCATGTGTGCCATATTTATGCGCCTCTTTTATAATAAATTGCCTCCTCCATCCCTCCTTCCCTTCCACATCAATAATATTGCCTCTTTCACAGCGACCGCAATCATCATCTACATGTTCCTATCTTCTTACAGCGGGTCAGGGAAGAGTTTCTCATCACCTAAACTTTAATTTCGATTCGAAACTCCGCAGACTTTGAAGAAAACAGGTCCTTGTCCGATTCATTACGAATTGAACTTAAGGGGTCGCTTGATTTCCAGGGTGGACCCCTTACAAGCCTGTAAGAAGATCGGGAGGCGATGATTTCATGCCTCGGCCCCTCGAAACTGACACGGACATAAAAAAGGTCGAAGGGCAATAGCTCAAGGATTTCGATTCTACAAATCTCTGATAATCAAAAATGTCGTGAGTGCCCATATACTTCCATGAGGGGGAAACACTCCCCAGACTAACCCTCATAGTGCCTTTGTAACAACTCTCGGGCTCCGCGCCGCCCCTGGCCAGGCACCTGCGAACCACGCATCAGCCTTGCTAATGGCGAACTGGTTTTTCGCGTATATTCTGACGAGCCCCCGCGGCGCAAAGATACGCCTGGGTCTTGATCACAATGTCAGCCCGCGTGAGGACTTGACTACGTACGGTGAGGCGGCCGTGCAGTCGGGAAAGATTACCCGTCGCGCCCTTGACAAGCTCAAGCGACAGACGTCGGCGCATGCCAATGTGCAGGAGGGATACACTTTGTTCGTTGCGGCGAGTATGTGGAACTCCTTTGGCCTTTCCTTTTTCGCACGATGAACTTGCATCTTGTAAAATTGCTGCACTGTACTGACCTTGCCCTCTAGTGCTCGTCTCCTTATACGCCGGTCTCCCCAATGAAACTATCAATACCGTCGGTGCTTGGTATTCGGTTTCCCGGGTCGCGTACCACCTATTCTACTGCAACATTGAATCTTACTCTTTGAGCTTTCTGCGATCGGCGGCTTGGTGGTCCGGGAACATCAGCTGTCTTTATGCGCTGGTGCAGGCCAGCAAGAAGTTGTAGAATAGACGGAGGCGCTCTTTGATTTCTCTGTAATCCGATAATACATAAGAACAATACAATGCAAGTACATCTATTATCCGAGTACGAATTGTCAAAACGGACAACTTACTCCACCTAAGACTGGGTGTTGAGGTCTTGGAAGTCCTCCATGCCTCGAAAAACCACAACACGATTCTCATGAGAACCTTGCATGACAAAAGGTTCCGCTGATTGGTGGAAGAACCCAACCCTCCAGTCTCCATCCCCAGACGGGGGAATGAATCCCGGCCACAACGATGAATTGCACAGTTTCGAACAACAATGTCCAAGTTCGCGTAGTCTCGTCCGACACTCTCTCCGCATCCCCGCTTGTGAATATCCTTGGCGACCCGAGGAGAAATGACTCCATTTACTATTAGCGACACCCGCGGACTTGTTCTATTGCCGCATTCCATAGGCCCTGCCGATCCAGCACGCGGTGGAATTGTTTTGACAGGCGGAGAAATCTCTTTCCTCTGCCCGTGCCATTCTCCGGATATTGCTAATCTGGGGAAAGGCACAAGCTCCATTTTGCTATGGCCAATACTCCGGGGTATTCTTATAAATTAGCAGGACTTCCAGCATGACTCTCCTACCCCGGATCAACCGACAGCAGTATCAATTGATTTCATTGACCTTGTGATAATGAAGTTCATCGCTATTGGTGCGGTCCTGTTCAGCGCAGTTGGTGCTTTTGCGACAGAACGTATTATTAAAGGCGCCCAGATCATCCCGGCCAACGACAAATTGGGGCTGAAGAAGATCGGTGCTTACGGACATCACAAGCACGACGACCGTCGGACAGTGACAATTCGATCATCGAAGAGTGACACCGACGACATTTCATATGATTTCCTTTGGGGTATCAAGGCTGCCAATCATGGCGGTAGACTTCTCTTGCAAAAGGGGAAGACGTATGTCATTGGCAAAAAGCTTGACCTCAGCTTCTTGAATAATATCGAGGTGCAGCTAGAGGGCGAAGTGAAGGTACATAACCCTAGTACTGTGATTGATTGAGCCGCTCTGACATGAATAGTTCACCGATGATATCGACTATTGGCAGGCAAACCATTTCTACTACTCCTTTCAAAAGTCTATCACTTTCTGGGTCTGGGGTGGTCAGGATATCAAGATCTTCGGAAAGGGTATTCTCAATGGCAATGGTCAGGAGTGGTACAATGCCTTTTCTGGCCTAGAAGTTTTGGTGAGCATGAAAAGAGTCGGGAATGACTTGTGCTAATAGATAATTCAGGACCCGGACAATACCTTTTACCGTCCCATTCTCTTTGTGACTGACAACGCTACCCGCGTGTCCGTTGAGGGTATCACCCAACTCAACTCTCCCTGTTGGACCAACTTCTTCGTCCGCACCAAGGACGTCTCTTTCGACGATGTCTTTATAAACGCGTTTTCCACTAACGCATCTGTGGGTTGTGAATCTGGTTATATTATCAATCAATTCTAATCCTTCCGCAGGCTTTGCCCAAGAATACCGACGGGTTTGACTCCTTCAACGTGGATGGTCTCAGTGTGACCAACACCCGCGTCGATATCGGCGATGACTGCTTCTCCCCTAAGCCTAACACAACCAACATTTTCGTGCAGAACCTGTGGTGCAACAATACCCACGGCGTTAGCATGGGAAGTATTGGACAGTACTCGGGAGTCGAGGACATCATCGAGAATGCCTGGGTTGAGAATGTTACTCTGTTGAACGGCCAGGTAAGACCTCCGTATATCGATTTTATCGGCGAGCCTAATAGGAATTTAAGAACGGCGTCCGTCTCAAGGCTTGGGCTGGACCGGACATCGGCTTTGGTCGCATTAACAACATCACGTACAAGGACATTCACATCGAAAACACCGACGCCCCTATTGTGTTGGATCAGTGCTACTTCGACGTCAACGCCACCACGTGTGCCAAGTACCCGTCATCAGTCAATTTCACCAACATTACCTTCGAGAATATCTATGGCACTTCGTCGGGCAAGAATGGCAAGGTTATCGGTGACTTGACTTGTTCGCCTAATGCTGTGTGCTCGGGGATTCATCTCTCTGATATCGATATCGTCAGCCCGGCTGGGGGTCCCCCGGTCGTGACCTGCGATGGAATTGATGGAGATATTGGCGTGGAATGCCAGTCGAGCTCGGCTTAGATTGTGAGTATGATAATAGTTTGAGAGAAGAATGATTTGAAAATAGTCACCAATTGAAAGTTCCGACTGGCACAAAATTGAATAGCAGTCTGTGGTGGCGGGGATGTTGAATATTGCTTAACTTGCTCGGAAGAGTAGTCCGAGGAGCCGTAGAGGTGTATGTCCGAGAAGAGTAGTCATCTCCGAGATAACATCCATCCAATAACACTCCCACATCATTACCAGCAAGTTTTCTACGGCAGATTGCTCGTAACTAGTCGCTTATTCTACACTCGTTCTACATCTATTCTGCACATAGCCACACGAAGCTTTGACCACTTTTTCGTCTCAACATGAACGGTCAAACAGATAGGCAGCAAATTTGGAGAGTTGAGACTCCTCGTGATCTTTCTTCCCCAGAGAAAATAGAGGTTGATATCCGGGCCCGACATTTCTCAAAAGCCAAAGCAGAAGAGACTCAAAACCAAGCCGTCACCCTCAATGACAACTCGTCATGATGAGTAGGACCGCCCTCATACTGGGCTATTCTCTCTCCACACCCCACACCATCCCACAATCCGAGTGGTACACCGGCTGAGACTATATCCACCCCCTGTCTTTAGCCAGGATGTATCGTGCCTTGTTGGGAATGGCCTATGATTCGGTATTCTAGGCTCCTACATGCAAACGCGTACAGTACTTGCAAATCACTCCAATCCGGGGAGATGCATCCACACTATCCTCCTTTGCCCCACCCCCAGATTCCCATAAAGGTGGAGTATGGGGAAAGGATGGGATACATAGCAGATGTTACGGGGTATCTGCTATAAGAACGTGGGCGTATAGATACTCTGCTTTTTTCCCCCTTCTCTTCGTCCGTGCTATTATATTCCCACAGACCCTGGCCTTCATATTCAACGGAGAAAATGGATAGGAGGCATCATTATATTAAGGGTGCAAATACCCGTGAAGGAGATGAGTCTGGAAAGCCATGTGCATTCTACGTCGAAGACCCAGTCGCTCATCTATCCGAGGAACATCGCCAATATCTTCTTTCGAAGCATGGAACACTCGATTTGGAACCTATCCCTGACATGACCGATACCGATCCATACAATTGGCCGCGATGGAGGGTGAGAGGCCATAACTCCTGCCATCCATTCACATTTTGACCATGTTTCTAACATTTTTCCTTGATAGAAAAATTTCAACTTGACCCTAGTCGCCTTCCACGCTATGATGGCCACATTCACTGCCTCGTCGATCCAATCTGCATTCGAAAATATCTCCGAGGACCTCGACGTCAGTATGCAGCGAACCAGCTATCTTGTCTCTCTCTTCATCGCCGTGCTAGGCGGCGCGCCTCTCTTCTGGCGCCCGCTGTGTAATCGATATGGTCGTCGCCCCATATTTCTGATTTCTTTGATCTGCAGCTTGATTGGGAATATTGGCTGTGCGAAGAGTACTTCCTATGCAACCATGGGTCTCTCCCGTGCTATTACTGCCTTCTTCATCAGCCCTGCAGCTGCTATCGGTAGCGCAGTTGTCGCGGAGACTTTCTTCCGGAAAGATCGTGCTCGCTGCATGGGTGGGTGGACGCTAATGGTGACTCTGGGTGTGCCTTCTGCTCCATTTATCTTTGGTTTCGTTGCTTCGCGTGTGGGTTACCGTTGGATTTACTATATCCTTGCAATTGTGAGATTCCTTAACCCCAACCTCTAGGATGTACTCGTCTAACTATTCATTCACTCCGAACAGGTCAACGCAACCCAATTCCTCCTCTACTTCTTCTTCGGATCGGAATCACTTTACGTCCGCGGGAATATCCCTACCAACACCGTCATCGCCGCCAAGCAGAGTCTTTTCAAATTCCGCCGGATCGACCCTACACCGTTAGAATTCTGGGACTTCTTCCAACCTCTAAGCTATGTGATGAAACCATGCGTGGTCATCCCAGCCGTTGCCTATGCAATGATCTTCCTTTGGGGCAGTGTCATGCTTACAATTGAGATCTCCCAGATCTACCCTGCCAAGTTCGGCCTGAACACCCAGCAGGTCGGTCTGCAATTCCTCGGTATTATCATTGGGTCTGTGATTGGTGAACAGATAGGCGGGTTCATTTCCGATCGCTGGATGCTGATGCGTCAGAAGCGGACCGGAGAACCATCCCCGCCGGAATACCGTCTTTGGTTAAGTTATATTGGCCATGCTTTGACGATCTGTGGTATTGTCGTTTTCGCTATCGAAATCCGGGACTCTGGCGGTGTATGGAATATCGCCCCCGTTATTGGCGCTGCTATTGCCGCTGGTGGTAATCAAATCGTTACTACCGTGGACATTACTTATGCGGTTGACTGTTACCGTGAGGATGCTGCTAGTGTGGGTGTTTTTATTACTTTGGTTCGGCAGACTTGGGGTTTCATTGGTCCTTTTTGGTTCCCTGAGATGTTTGAGGTTGTTGGTTGGGCTGGTGGCGCTGGTATCGCCGTTGCTCTTGTGGTTGGTGTGAGTGTTATTCCGACTGTCTTGGTTCAGTGGAGAGGAGCTTCGTGGCGTTGATTGACATGGCCGAGGAAATATAATTTCTCTTTTTGTCAACTAAATGAGAGAATGCAGATGTTTTACGCAGTAGAAGACGGTGCTATCCACATTTTGATTTACACAATAGTATTGGGATTTGGATCATGGAGTTCTCTGTATTCGTGGCACAACAGGATATGGAATTGATACTGGTGTGTAATACGATTCCGGTATAATCCTTCTACTGAACTCGAACCCACTGCATATTAATACCGCCGAGAAAAAGTCCCCTTTACCCGTGAGTAGCTTAGCAATGACTGCCAATTTTCTATCTAATATTTCTCACTTCTGTTCGGCGCTGCGTCGGGAATTGTGTATAAGTTCATTAGCAATTGCCATATTATTATGTCGTAGACGGCTTTTAGCACGATGCTTACTCCCAGACTCCCAGTGCGCTGAACTGAATACTTGGAAAGTGTGCGTTGGAGGAAAGATGCCTTGGCAAGGGTGAATGCACTCATTGCCGATATACTGTCGCCAATTACCACGTTCATTCGAACTGGGTTAAGAGAGAAAAGCCTCGGATTCATTCAATGCTCATCTTTCTATCGGATATGCCCCGCAGGGATCAGTCCCGGTTTGCGTGGCCAATGCCAAACCTCGGCTCAATGAACTGCCATTATTTGGATACACGCTAGTGTTTCATAATTGCCATAGAGAGGGGTGCTCCTGAGGGAACTTTGGTCCATTCCAGTATCTGGTGACGGAGGCTTCGGCCAGTACTAGTTAGGGCTGGGGTCAGGTGATAATCTACAACGCGGGGATGCCAAGAGACATGTGAAAATACAATGGTCAAACGAAATGAATGCTGTGAAATGAAGATGACATAAGTGTCGATCTATCGTCGATCCCTGTGGGGAAGTCTATCGCAGTGGATTTCCTT
The DNA here is from genome assembly GCF_015533775.1 of Penicillium roqueforti. Classification (NCBI taxonomy): domain Eukaryota; kingdom Fungi; phylum Ascomycota; class Eurotiomycetes; order Eurotiales; family Aspergillaceae; genus Penicillium; species Penicillium roqueforti. The sequence goes on from NW_024067602.1 coordinate 53,963, forward strand.
TAGTGCGGAAGGTCGAAAATGTGAAGCCTCGGTTAGAATGGGATATCCTAAATGTGCTAAACGCTGTTGATGAACTATATAATCCGGGAATCACCCCTTTACCCTCCGACATAAAATATCCCCTCACATCATCCAATTCCTCCCAAACAGCAACAATGTCTACCCTTAACCTCATCGCCGATTACTCCCAAATGGTTCTATCTCACCTTCCAGGACCCACCCGACATCTCTTCCGCAACCCAACAGCCCAAAAGGCCGTCGGAATTCTCGCCGCCCTCACCTTCCTCCGCGCCACAAACGACTTCTTTTCAAGACGCACCCTACAAAACTGGACTTCCAACCAACCATGGATCCCGGCACGCGAGCTCATCCTACTAACGGGTGGCTGCAGCGGAATCGGCAAGCAGGTCATGGAAGACCTCGCGCGCACAGGCGTGCGCGTCATCATCCTCGATATTAATGAGCCAACTTTCACACTGCCGGCTAACGTCACCTTCTACAAGGCGAATGTCAGTTCCTCGGCGGATATCGCGAATGTCGCGAGCACGATCCGTGACAATCACGGCGAGCCCACGGTCTTGATTAATAACGCTGGCGTTGGACACGAGGGGGCAATCCTCGATGAATCCGAGGAGAATATCCGGCAGACTTTCGAGGTCAATACCCTCTCCCATTTCCTTATGGTTAAGGAGTTCTTGCCGGCTATGGTGAAGGCGAATCATGGTCATGTTGTCACTATTGCTAGTATGGCGAGCTTCGTGGCTCTCGGTGAGATGGTGGATTATTGTTGCACCAAGGCCAGTGCGCTTGCTTTCCATGAGGGACTGCGGCAGGAATTGAAGTATTGGTATAATGCGCCCAGTGTGCGCACTAGGTGAGTTATTCTCGGGTATGTATCTGTAGATTTTGCTAATTATTGCTTTAGTATTATTCACCCTGCGTGGGTACGTACGCCTATGATCAAGATGCTCACAGACAACGAGGCGCACTTCAGAGAGTCTATCATGACCACCCAGGTCGTGTCTGACGCTATCTGTAAGCAAATCTTGACTCAGACTAGTGGCCAGGTTCTTCTGCCTGCCAGTAAGTCGGTGGCTACTTTGGTGCGCGCTATGCCAACCTGGATGCAGGAGGGTGTGCGCAATTTCGCGTCGGGTTCCTTGAAGAAGATGTGTGTTCTGCAGACAGAGGAGAAGGCCCAGGCGCAGTAGATATTCAGCTTTGGAAATGACTGGAGATGTGATTATGTCACCATTTTGAATTTTATGTAACTAACTAGGAGATGGATAACTATACGCTATCTCATCGAGCGATAATACATTGATATATAATATTGAAGTTATTTCAAAACGCCGACGGCTCCTATCTTGATATTTATGGGCTACAGAAGTCACCATCGAGACACGGAATATGTGTGTAAAACACTCTCACTATTCCATGTGTACCCAATTCATGTATGTACAGACAGCGTTCCTTCATACAATCACACCATTAACTCGGCCAAAACCGCCTCAACCTTCTTCCCCTGCTCCGTCTTTGTAACATCGCCCAGCTCTAAGTGATAAATCGGTGCAACATGACACTCACGATACCCAACAAACAATTCAACATTCTCAAAGCCCTCCTTGAACTTTGCCGCGAAGTCTTGAATCAGAGGCAACATGATCTCATTCCCGCCTGCGGTAATCAATACCGAGTTCACCGGGAACGCCGTAAACCAATCTGCCGGCGCAGTCGATAAATCCGTGTAATAGTCACGCTTGCCAGCACCAATATAGGCTGTCACCCACGGTCCCGCAACCGCCATCGTAATGATATCGCCATCGCTATAGACCTCCATTTCCGGGAATTCCTTCTCGAGAAGGGTCCACGGTGCAATCATCACTGCGCCGCCGAGGTTTCCGCGAAAAGGCAGGGGATCGATCTCTGCGTGTGGGTGGGCCAGATGAGAGAGAACTCCACCAACCAGGTTGCCGCCTGCGGAGTCGCCGCCCAGGAAAATCGTGGACGGGTCGCGGTTTGGTTGCGAAAGAATGTATCGTAGGCAATTCACGGCCTGTCGGAGTTGAGTCGGGTAGACTGCGATTGGCGCCAGCGTATAGGTCAGACTGAAGACAGCGACGCTTTTGCCTAATGCTTCAAGGTCGTGAATGAGCTGCGCGTAGAATTTGAAATAACCCATGTTGGCGGGGAGTCCGAAGCCACCTCCTGAATGATGGTTAGTGGTGGTCAATTGAATAGGGGTCTTTCTTTGCTGGCTGTACACATACCGTGGATCCAGACTACCACATTGTCAGCATTCGAATCACCCATCCAGTGGCCTAATGCTCCGTCGCCCAAGTCTACGGACTCGGGTAGCCCACCGGTCTCCTTGGAGTGTTGCTCATAGATCTTGTGGGATGGCGGTAGGATGTACTGCATCTGAGTGGCGGTCAGCCGCGAGCTCGCCTTGCGGAACAGTGCATATCCCAAATGCAGGGACAAAGATTTGGCTTGGCGTTCGGTGCGTCGAAGGCCCGTCAAGAGAGCATAGACATAGGCAACCACGATGGAAGCCACGGCTGGGAGGAAGTCCAGTTTCTCTTTTATGGAGAGGTTGACTTTGGTTACTTTAGTGACAGACATGATTGGAATCTCCCGCTCATGACTTGAGGCCCTAAGTATATTTTAGCCCGTACAAGTGTGAAAGTGAAGTGTTGATCCTCTCGCAAGCCTACCCCGTTTAGGAAGGTGCCGAGGTTTGGAAAATTCCTCGGTCTCCATATCCTTGAGATTAGCTGTATCTCCTACGGAGTAGTATTTTTGCATCTTTAGATCTCTAGTTCTCTATACCCAGGGGTATCGGGGCATAGATCTACATATCGATATCTGTGTAGATCTCACATTCACATCTCGGAGAACGATCTGTGTAACTTCCAAGGTCACTTGTATATACTAACTTCAAGAATCATCACGTCTTACACGAGATAAACACGTACAGAGTACCACTACGAATCCCATGCAACTCCCCGATCTCCCCGTGTACATTTTAAGGTTTTGCGTGTTGTTTACCCCAAAGTCGACGGTGTCGATCTGCCGAATAAAGGATTGTGAAACCGAGGCATGTCAACTTTTTTCTTAAATAACCTCAATGCTATTCGCTTTTCAGTAACTGTTCATTTGATCCCATTCATCCATCATGAGTGGACTCGATGAAACAAACGAAGCTAGGCACTTCGATGTCATCATCGTCGGCGCGGGTATCTCCGGCGTCAATGCCGCCTACCGCGTCCAAGACCAACTCCCCGGCTACAGCTACACCATCCTAGAAGCTCGCGCCGATCTAGGTGGCACCTGGGATCTCTTTAATTATCCTGGTATCCGTTCCGACTCCGACCTTTTCACCTTCGGCTTCCAATTCAATCCCTGGACCCTCGATAACCCCATCGCAGAGGGTTCTGCCATCAAGCAGTACGTGCGCGATACCGCGACCAAATTTGGCATCGACAAACACATCCTCTACAACCATCGTGTGTCATCGGCAGACTGGTCCTCCGATAAAAACATCTGGTCGCTCGCCGTCGACCACAATGACTCCGAACACACATACACCGCCCGCTATGTCATCTTTGGCACGGGTTACTACAACTACAAGGATCCCCTGAAAGCTGACATTCCCGGCCTGGACGCCTTCCAGGGCCAGGTCATCCACCCACAGTTCTGGCCCGAAGACTTGCAGTATAAGGACAAGACGATCGTTATCATCGGCTCGGGCGCGACCGCCATCACCCTCCTCCCCAATCTCGCCGACGATGCCGCCCGTGTCACAATGCTCCAGCGCAGCCCTACCTACATCCTCTCCGTCCCAAACCGCTCCAGCAACCGATGGCTCTCCTACATCCTCTCCAATGCCCTGTATCTCAGGTTGCAACGCATGATCTCGATCTATACAACCCGCTATTTCTTCCTCTTCTGCCAGCGCTTCCCGAATTTCTCCCGCTGGTTGCTCAAGTTGAATGTGCGCAAGCAACTGCCCAGCCATATCCCCTATGACCCGCATTTCAAGCCCAAATACAACCCCTGGGACCAACGATTGTGTGTTTGTCCCGATGGGGATCTGTTCCGCAGTCTCCGGCAGGGCAAGGCGGATGTCAAGACCGATACTATTCGAGAGGTTACGAAGAATGGTATTATCTTGAATTCGGGTGAGCAGCTTGACGCAGATATTATTATTACTGCTACTGGCTTGCGATTGCAGATTGTAGGTGGCGCGGCGCTGTCTGTGGACGGGAAGAAGATCGACGTGGGTGGTAAATATCTGTGGAATGGAGTCATGCTCCAGGATATGCCTAATGCCGCTTTCGTTATTGGGTATACCAATGCCTCATGGACACTCGGTGCGGATGCTACGGCGCATTTGGTTTGTCGCCTGCTCAAGGAGCTTGAGTCGCGAAAGTTGGTCGCTGCTGTTCCTCGGCTGAAGGAGAAGGATGCAGCTACGATCCAGGATCGTCCTCTCTTGAACATCAAGGCGACTTATGTGTCGCTTGCTGATCGGATTTTACCCAGGGCTGCGGACCGTGGTCCGTGGCGCCCGCGTGATAACTACTTGAGCGACTTGAAGTTCGCTCAGAGTGGTGATATTGAGACCGGAATGGAGTTCGTGCAAGGACCGAATCTGCGGTTACGTCCGAAGATGTCGTGATTGATGCATGTTTATGATATGATACCTACCCATGCATTATGATTGAGGTTCTTTGATTCAGTGTAAATATGGTGTTTGATGAGGCTCAGTAACAATATGTTCATTCCTATTCTTCAGCTGCGCAATCTCCCTTGGTGTCCGTTGGACTATGCATGCTGCACTTTCGCACAGCGTCACCCTTATCAACTAATGCCTATGATGTTGCATCTATCGGATTCGCACATACACTCATATTCCCAAAATACCACCCATGATTAGGATTGGGCCACCTCAAATCTCGATCCGAACCAGCATTCCCCACCTTGCTATTGATCCCTTCAATATACTCCACCCCGTCAGTAGTGACCTGCACCCCAGTCTTCTGGGTGATCCAGTATTCGGGCGAAGGCTGGCTCCAATCAAAGAATGGCAGATTGAGCGGCACTTTCGGTATGGGGTCTGTAGTATGTGTGGCTCGGTATATGCTGTTTGGCGCTTGTTGGTTGCTGATAAACTCGGCCAGCTTCAAATTTCCTGGTTTAGGGCCTCCGAATGTCCACTGGTGGTTTGTATGCGTTAGCTGGAATCTACACTGCTTGCTTGTTTTCCAACTTGACTTACAATATCCAGACTGAACCCTTTTGTTCGAAGAACAGTCCCCGCTAACGCCGCAATACCTCCACCTAGACTGTGTCCTACGACACTCAGCCTATAGCTCGGATACGCGTTCATTGCATTGTGAAGCTGGGATGTTGCCTGAGCCGCTACGGCGCTCCAGTAAGCCCAGAACCCATGATGGGCTTTGCATCCGGTGCACACGTCGCTAACCGAGGTGAGAGCGATATCGAGATCTGTGTTGCCATCGCTTTTGGATACCGTTCCGCGGAATGTTAGGACGATCAGTTTCCGCGTGTGGTCTAGGGCGATGTAACCTGTCGGGCCGTGATCACTGTGGAATGTGTCGATTACGGTTGTGTTGTCGGCTGCTACGAGTGGACAGTTGCCATAGTCGCAGGTCAAACTTTGGCCTGTGTGATTGATGTTCTGGTCGCAGGCCGATAGGGTGGCGAACTGTGAGAATAGGGTGAATCTTTCTAATAGCTCCGTTGAGATTGCTGGTACATTTGATCGTCAGATTGGAATTTGGAAAATTTGCTTTGTCCATGTGAGGCTTACCCCGGCGAGCTAGTTGAACAGGAGATGCAATGGATGTCACGCTCAATGATAGCAGTGCAAGAATCATTGACCCAACCATATTGGATGATACTTCGCAAGTACAGCCAATCTATCAAAGGCGCCTGTTCTTTTGATCTCTGGGAAATGAGCTTATATTTATAGGTTTCTTTTCCCACCGTCAACAACAGCCCACCTATGGAATGTTGCCTAATAGAGAAGGAGTAATGGCCGCAGGATTCAATCCCACGATGCACCGTGATGACTGTATAACAGCTGAGTTATTGGCGGCACTAACCTTGCACCCGGAGGATGATTCGATTCTAGAGCTGAGAGAACAAATGATTATATGCCATTGAAACGATCAAAATTCTATAATATGATACATACATTCCACTCGTACATATCCTATAAACCAAAACATTCAAAATATGTCACACAGTGGGAACAACTCACAGCGTCCTCAATATGCATACCAGATGAGATTTTCTCCTTTCCTTCTTAGCCTGCTCCCCTCTTGTCCATTTTAGGCAAATACATGAATTTGTGATTGGTATGTTCTTCAGCTGGCATGTTGCATATTTGCCATCAATAGCACGACTACCACATGTGGGCTCAAAGTGGGTAATTTCTCGAGGCTAGATCCTTGGCGAGGTAGGGATCATTCTCCAATAGGTGAAGATTTACATGCAGGACTCCTATATCGAGAATCATGTGAAGATTACTCTGTAGATGTCTCACAGTGATGCGGCCCGCAGATCGTACGCTAATGCATCTACAACCGATAGATCGTCGGCTCCACCTTGCATTTCAATACTACTGTAGTATTCAGGTGGATTCGCGCATGATATGAGTTTGATCCACCCCGACCTCCAGCATGGTAAAGACGAACCCTCCTAGTACAGATCGCCTAGGGCATGTAAGAGAAGGAATTGTGACTGGACACTGGAACATCAAGAAAGGGAAGAGGCCTTGGATGCTGGGCATCTTTCCGTTCATGTATGTTGCATCATAGCCATATTGCTCCGTATAATGTTTCCGTATAATCTTCCAGCAAGAAATAGAATTTGACTTTCGGAAAAGATTTAAGGTTAAACCACAGCGGGGTTGATTTCATCAATTCAACCAGGGAACAGTACAACCTAACATTCCGGGATGATGTAACTCGATGACACCATTTGATATGTCAGGATTTGAGGAGTAGCTAACTATAAGGCGTTGACTTAGCCAGTCGCTTTCTCGTTTTACTTTCACTACACCACACTTCACCACCAATTTAAATCCCTCAGCTGTCTCGATGCCCCCCAAAGAGAAATATACCGATCCCGAACTCAGGGATGAAATCAAAAAAGAAGTCCACAATAGCGACAAAGGTGGGAAACCAGGACAATGGTCTGCACGAAAGGTATCCAACACGATTACACTCCCATTACGTATAGTCTCTAACACACATGCAGGCACAAATGATGGCATCGGAATATAAAAAGCGCGGTGGCGGTTACAATACCACAAAGGAAGAAGGCCAGACGGAGTCTCAGAAACACCTCGATAATTGGACAAAAGAGGAGTGGCAGACGAAGGAGGGATCAGGTACGGCGCGACAGGATGATGATTCGCGTAAACGGTACCTGCCTAAGAAGGCGTGGGAGAATCTGAGCGAAAAGGAAAAGGACGAGACAGACGAGAAGAAGGTTGAGGAGTCACAGGGTGGGAAGCAGTTTGTTAGCAACACCGCGAAGGCAAAGGAGGCGAGACGGAGGGCCAGTTCTGATGTTGAGGATGAGAGTTAGAGGGAGATTCGAAGAAAACCGACGACGAGAAAGGTGGGGCGAGAACCAAACACAATGCGAAACAGGATGCAACACCAAAACAGAAACAGGATGCAAAGTCTACAGAAGATAAAGCAATTCCTCAACTAAGCTCGGTTGGCTCCTCTAAATGCGCATTTGGTCGATGCTATTGACGAAACAGGAGCGAGAAATCCAAAGGGTAAATAGCAAAGTCCCAAGTAAGAAAGACCTACGAATGAACGAAATCGATTCAATGAAATATCATTTCACTTGGGATCCATGGTCTTGAAGCTATACTTGTTTTATGTTCATATTTGGCCAATCACGCCAGGATATTAATCCCAAATCATCCATATATACCATTACATCATCTTGACATATCTCTTCGATACAAAAATAATCTTTTCACTTACGTTCCTCATCCACAACCGTGTGGGGAGTGAATTCGCTATCTGGCAACATGTTCATGCTGTCCTCCTCTGCGTCCAATTTGTAATTGGTGGCCCAGAATCCAATACCGCCCACGAAGGCGAGGATGGCAACCACGGTGTAGTTCCAAGTCAAGAGAGGATCCTCAGCCAGACCAATGAAAGCCTGACCAATAGCAGACGAGAACGCGTTCATCAGGAGGGACACGGCCTGCACGAGGGATCGCATGTTCTTTGGGGCCTTGGTGTAGGCATACTCAAGAGAAGTCACGGATGCAAGGATCTCAGAAATACCACCCATGATGTAGGTCAGGGCCTGGACCCAAACGGAGATGTTGGTGTATTCGTGTTTCACCTCCAGGCAGTAGTTGGCCTCGTTACCGCAGGGTCCCAGCTTGTAGATGTAGTATTGGGTGACCGCGGCAACGACCATACTGAGGGAGGCCACGATAAAACCAGCCGTGATACGCTTCAAGGGGGTGAAGTTGAACCCCATCTTGCGCAGACAAGGGTAAACGAGCTGGTCGAAGATGGGAATGAAGATGATCAGCGAAATAGGGTTGAGGTTGTTGATGATGTCGTTGGGCACTCCTCCAAGTTTCATGGTGGCCGCTTGAGACGTCAGGTTGTTCATCATCTGGTTATAGGCGAGCCCTAAAGATGGTCAGCTTGTGTGAATATAGTAGATAAGAAGTGTCCACGTACAGTAAAGGGGGTACCACAAAAACACTCTGCAGGCGAGCAGTCCTCGTCGAACTTCATCAACCCACGCATCATCAAAGTCCATCCACGCGGGCTTGTTGGCCCCGAAGTTGCTGGGCTTGGCGGCGGCCCACATATCGGTATCAGAGCTCCGGAACCTACAAGGAATCAAGGTCAGTAGGTGTAACATTCGGAGCTGACAGGATGCGGCTTACCATCGCACGGGGTTCAGGGTCCAGTGGCCCTTCATTGCCAATTTCCACACCTTGAAAGCTTTGGGGTAGATTGAACCACTGGGAGGAGTGAGGATATATTGCTTCTTGCATATGATCAACACCGCAGGGCAGACGCAGAACATGGCAGTGGGGAGAAGGTAAGAGAGCCAGAAACCAACATATCGCTCGGCGTAGACCATGGCGACCTGACCCACAAAAGAACCGATGTTGATCATCATGTAGAAGTACAGGTAGATACGGGAAACGGTGGCGGACGGGTCAACGATGACACGCTCACCGGTAGCAAGTGTCGTGACATAGGGTTTGTCTTCGCGATATTGTTCGGCGATCAGGGGGGAGATGTTGGACTTGAAACCACCCGTTCCTACACCCATGATAATAAGACCAATTGAAAAGCATGCAATGGCTCCATTGGGGCTTGCAATCACGTTGGGAATGGCGGAAATGATGAGAATGGTGTGTCCAAGAAGTGCGCAGGCAATCGCGGACAGGATGGTACGGTAACGACCCCAATATTGATCAGCCACCATGGCACCGAAGAGGGGCATAACGTAGGACCAGAACGAGTTGACTGTGCAGGTCACACATATTAGCAATGAACTGAACTCTCGAGACCATATTACTTACACAATGTCAATCCGGTCGAGGCCTGTTGGCCCATTCCCAGAGCTCCGGGTGAATCATTGCTCCAGTTGGAGACACCTGGAACGAGGGCACCGGTGGTGGATCCCGTGGGCAAAGGTCGCTGAATGAAGTTGACGACTAATTCAAGTTAGCCATTTATCCCCTCTCTCTAAGATTGGTAGTCCATACAAACAGCAGTGGTACCGTAGTACGAGAAACGTTCGCACAGTTCCACAAAGGCAACACTGTATGCTGCTATGGGTAGTTTGCCGGCAACACGGCGCAAAGTGGCTAGTTCCTCATCTGTAGGAGAGGTTTTATCCAGGGAATAATCGCCTTCGATTGACGCATCTCGCAGAGGAGGGGCACTGTCGATGGTCAACTCATCAACTACAGGGCCCTTCTCGTTGATACCGATAGTGTGTGAGACTGCCTTGGACTTAGCAACCTCAGCCACATCGACAGGATCGCTGGCATTCATCGTGGCGGTTTTGGGATCCAGATATAGAGTGAAACACTGAAAAGAAAGAAGGAGAAACCTGCGGCAGGGCGAGGTGAAGCACTTATATAACCCATGGCGTGATTAGCATAACGGTTTAGCTCGAGGTCTCCAAGCGTCTCATTCACGTTCCCCCCTTCTAGGCATTCTAGAATCCCGGAGCAATAGCTGCATTGGGAGATGGCGGACGGTAAAAACCGTCAATAGCCGGAAGAGACCCTGCGTCGAGGACTTTTCTTAGATTACGCCTGTCAGGACGATGGGTGGCTCTCACGCTGAGATTCGGCCTCATCCGGTCTGAGCGCCTGGGACGATAAGCAAAGTCCGGCTTTTGTTGGAAAGCGCAAGAGATCCCGGAAGCCTAATGGACGCCAGAACTTGGATCAGCCAATCACCGAGCCGGTCAGGGGCTTTGACCCCCCGGCTTTGGGATCCACTTGGTACTACCCGTTGGACCTAGCGCAAACCTAGTTTGTCTTGGCATGGGGCTTGGCACGGCTTGGCCGAGTATCTCCCCGCTTGGCTGGCAACTTCCATTGTAACCCTGTAGTCTTGGCTATTCCATCTGCCCTATCACAAGCAAGACACGGCTGATAACCGAGGTGACATAGCTGATATCCGAGATATCGTTGTCCAAGATTGATATCGCCTGGTCTGGGACCCAATCATACTTATGTACGGAGTACCTAGGCAGGAAAGCAACATGGCGAAAATGCGGGGCTTGTGTTGATTAGGCTCAAGGTGAAATTGCCACTACTTTCCCCCTGGAGAAGTGAGACATGGTGTGATTGGCCCCATGTTATGGCAACATCAATTACCCGACTCTTTTACAAACTGCTTTCGCGCATTGCCTCTTGGACCGTCTCTTGGGCCGTCTCTTGGGCCGTCGGTGTCCGAGAACCCTATGAACCTCATGACTATCGAGCTGACTACCTGTTTAATTGTTGGAAACTATTGGTCTTTCTCGCTGGGCTCACGCGATGCAGTCTTTTGATTGCCCTGCCACTTTCTCAGCCCGGGCATCGTCAGATATTCTAGGGATAATGGCATGTCTCTTTCACCACCGTGTAATAAGTTGTAATATCCGAAATCGCTAGAGTCTTGCAAAGATCCAGTGTGTTATCCGTCAGAACCCTTGTATTTGATGTGAACGGGCGATCACCCGGCCGATCTCACCACGTACATGGTGTCTAGTCGTACGGTGGAGTGTTACTCGCACTCGAACTGCACGGGTAACTCCTTGATCATTGGGGCGTTCATCTGGCTCCTTGCTCACTTCCACTTTCGTACCCTCAAACTCATGAACCCCATGTTTGGCAGATATGTTCACCGCTTCGTGGGTGGCGGGCGACATTCCAACCTTGCCCGCTTACTCTGCATTGACCACTACTACCTCGGTGTTCGTGCGTGTTCCACTGGCAGTTGATTGGACGATAATATCACTCCGGCGGTACAAATGTCTGCGTCTGCTGAACTGCACGTAGCCAAGTTATCTTGGCCTGCCTTGTTTTGAGCCCATATCCATCCCCGTCGCGTGACCATATACCTGCGTCCTTGCATTGTCAGATTGTATTCAAATGTCTGCTTTGGGGAGGCTAAAATCGAAGGCAGCATGGATAACCCGGTAAAGCATCTTAGAATTTTCTTTGAACTGCTAACCCCTGTTTATCGCATTGGACTAACTGAACATGGGGGCATTGTGTAAACAAAGGTCGGCTCTAGTTGCGATATACCTCGGTTTACCGAGATCTATATCATCATTTTCATTTTTTTCATTTTTTTTTTTTTTTTATATATAATATATCTCAATATCTCCCCCTGCGCCTATTTTGGATCCTTCATCGAATCTCTCGAGCTGACAACGATCTAGTCGACCAAAACCCCTGTCGATGCTAAACTCGAGGACGGCCATTGCCCGCCATGTCTGTGAAACAACCGAGAAAGCCCTTCCCCCCAACAATCGTATCACCTCCCAGGAAGACTTCCTCCCCATCTTCGGAACTGTACTCCTGTCTCGCTGAGCAATCATCCCAGGGGTACCATAGCCGCTGGCCAACTGAGAAATCCTCCATCGCCTCTTCTCTTACATACTTTCTTGTGAGATCCCGACAAAGTGCCCTCAGTCAGCACAATTTCTCGGTACTACCTCGAATCACATCAACTCATTTACGAGGGAGAAATATCGGAAGGAAGCCCGATCGCTCTGATCACGAGATCCCAGCCCCGCTCCGATACCAGTTCGCCTCGACGACCCCGTCCAAATATCACTCGAAGCACCACGATCATCAAGATGCTAACTAGTCCCATCCCTGATCGCAAAGATGCCTCTTGAATAGGGGCTTCTACACCGAACAATGAGCCTTGTATCACTCTAACTAAGACCTCCACGATCGCACCTTTCTTAGGTCCACGCTGATGACTTTGGTATATAACTTCTTAGACAATTAGATCAAGTTGGTCTCATCATCCCACCCCAATCGCACCGGCATTCCTTCCGATAAATCGGCTTCGGAAGGGAACTACATCTTATCTGACCAAAACCAAGGTCCTGATTCTCTTCGAGATGGGACCGACAACCCTGATAAAGGCCAAGATCCTTCCCTTGATCCCAACCCAACTCCGAAAGGCAATCACACACTTCCTTCCCAGAAAGAACCTAGATTAGATTACTAGACTAGGGCTGATCCCACCCCGATCGCGCCGACGGACACTGCATCTTTTTTAAACAGTCACACCGATGGACCGTAGCCTCTTAGAAATCTAGAAGATTCTACCCTCATTCCAGTCTAGATCCCTAAATCTCTGACGAGTTTCCACTGGGATAATCCCCCTCTTATCCATCAGTTAGAGGCGGTATCATCCCGTCCAGCGACGTAACATGTCCTCGGTTGTGTTTGCATACGGAACTAACTCTGATAAGTGCTATGTATTGCCCTAGTCCGTCTGATATCTACTTGTTCTGGCATCAGCATATAGCGCAACTTTTCAATGCCCAGTCCAGACTGTGCTCGAAAAGAAACTGATAATTCCCCACTTGCAAAGCCATCGACACAATGGAATTGTTCGATCATAGCAACCCGACGAGAATGCCACCTCTGTCTTACCTTGAGTCGACCATGAGCGGTATGTTCGTGTATATATATCTCTAATAGGGACGTATCGATGAATGTGATGTTCGATTTTACTGGAAGAGAATGACTTTCCGTGGTCCGACGAACAGTTCATAATGCAAGCTATGAAGAACTCCACTGGTGGGTTGAATAGTAAACAAAGCGAGGCGAAAGTTCCTTCGACTCGAAAAATAATCTCAAATGTCATGATGCAATTCAGCCTTTCAGCCACTCTTTAGTTCGTCACCTGTCGGTTAACCCCCTTCTATTTGGACCGATCAGAGACACCATCTTAGGTCTCGAATACACGGGTAATGAATTACGCTTTCAAATTTATCAACGGGGTAAATCACTACCTCGATAATCCCGATATCCAATTCATCTACTTTGACTCCGAGAATGCGGAAAAGGTCAAGCATCTCAGCGGGTGCCTTTCGCCGCACTTTCGATTGTATCACTCAGTCAAAAAAATCACGAGTGGTTTTCCTGCTGAATGTGAAGGCGTAATTAATCTGCCTTAGTCGCGAGAATCCTTTCAGACGTTGTGGCAAGAGAAGGAGGGGCTGGTAATTGAATCTAGATTCCATGAGAACCATCCTTTCAATGTATTGCAGGGCAATTCGATTGTCATTGCCGACGAAGATGGGCATACTTTGCCAATTCTTCTTTTCCATTGGCAGGATGGCGAAAGTCTTCATCTGAAAAAACGACGGCTTGCCCAACAAGCTGAATCTTTTATATATCCTTGACACGAACTTCCAGTCTTGAAGATGGCGAATTTGGCTTTGGTTCCATCGCCATGACCAGTTATTCACAGTGGGACGCATGAAATGGTGCTCGACAGTCCACTCTTCGTGCAGCAGTTTCCGCAAAGATAATGGCCTGTTTAACATAGATATTGCACGCTTCCCCTGAGACTTCATGCGTGTTCTCACGCAATACTGTAAACAGAAAGGAATGTCGTTGTTTGAAAAGAAAAAAACTCATAATCATTCGGAGAACTTCGTACGGGAGACGATCCATTTTGGCAGTGAGTGATAGAACTAATAGAATCGGGATACACATAGGCCGCGCCTATATAAGTTCAATAAGCACATGTAATATGCACGTAATGACACCTGAGTTTCCGAAAAAGCCAGTCATTGACTGCAAGCGCTCATCATGAATAGTTCACACTGACCTGAATAATGCAGTATATTCGATATTTGTTGGTCAACGTGAATAAACTCAATCTTGCCCAAGAAACGAGCCGTCATGACCACTCAGGCACATCCTCGTGGCTATGACGGGATTGGGGATGAGCAACCTATATGTATGATGGATTTCTCTCGATACATCGCAGGTATGGGGGTTTCCTAGGGCCACGTTCTCTTTTCATGTCTCTCATATCACGCAGACCTGCTGATACAGAGTGTGATACAGAAGCCATCAAAATGTCAAAACCAACCTATTGAGTTCATTTGGTGAGAGAGCTCTTCCAACCTCATGTGCCATTGGCCTATTTGCCTAGAAAAGCAGGGTATTCGAAAAAGTACCTTTCAACTCACACAGTGTCATGGTGGAAAATGGATATGCCCCGTAGGCCCGGTCGGAACATTATTTGTCCGACGTGCATTCCTCTCGGCGGCCACCTACAAATCTTCTGGACAGATTGTACTATCCAAGCACTGCTACACATGGTATACATGAGAAAGATTATTTGCGCCCATTATCATCGCATGGCTAGTGCACTGGCCGATCTGCCGCTTGAATTTGCGGCTATGTTTCTTCCACTGCACCTCAGTTGCCAGCAGCACAGAGTGCCGAAGGTACTATCTTTGCTCTATATCAGAACAATTTGACGACTACCGATCGTATCCTCGACTATCTACAGAACCTATTTTTCTTCGACGCCTCGCGGCAACAGCTTACAGATTTCGTCGCCACCTACCAAGATAACGAAGAAGACGGCTCACCCTTCCGCACAGGATTCGCTTACAACTGGTACATATAAACGACTGGCCGCCATCCTGGGCGATCTTTCTTTCACCCTCATGCGCCAGGCGTTCATAAACTACGCCCCCAAAGCGAAACAAGTCGTGGTCATATCTATCATCGTATTATCATGGTCTTCCCTTCCTAGGGACTTTTCACGGATCCGATATTGTGCAGATGTTCTATGGGGTCCTACCAAACTACGGATCCAAATCTCTACACTCATACTGCTTGTCGTTTGTCTATGAGCAGGACCCCAATGCAAAGGCTGGAGATTATATGCATTGGCCACAATGGGGTAATAACCAGTCGCTGATGAATTCTTCCATCGACCGTGGTGCCCTCATGCCGGATGACTTTCATCAGGATAGTTATGAACAGATCATGGCGATCCTGCCGCGTTCTATATGGGAATACAAGGGAGCACAAGGGAATATATTAGGAGCTTCACGAATTATGTTTATATTATCCTAGGATCTGATCTGGGATTTGGTCTGCACGGTTGTGCTCATAAAATTTAGGCAAGAATTAATGACATTCGCAAAATTCAGGGATGGATCCATCGATCTCTAAGCAAAATCTGTGTTCAGAACTAACGCCCAATTCAGTTCCAGCTCGCCGTCACAGTGGCTGTACTTCCAGAACACCCATTCGGCACCGTATAAGACCGATTATGATCGCTTTCCCACGTTGCAGCTGCAGATCCGGCTGTCTTGAGGAATTTGTGCTAGATGGTCATTCCGACGAGGCGTGTGATACTTGTACATCTCCATCAGCTGGGTGCCAGATGAATACCCGCTCCAACTTGTTGACCATGTGTAGGAGGATCCGGATAACCCGGCCTTGGAAAGCACTGTAGTGACCGGCGAGCTGCCCGCCTTATTTGTTTGTGGCCATGAACAAAGCGAGACATGTGCGTTGGCGAAGCTCTTAGGTGAATCAACGGAGTTAGCAGCCAGACCCGATTTATACCTTCGACTTGTATTACCGTTATCTCATCTAGGTCAGCACAAGACGAGCTTTTGTTCGCGGTAATATACACCGATGTAAGCTTTGCCTAGTTCAAACCCAATCGGTTAATTAGAGCAGACGAAAAAGTTCCAAATTCCTTTCAGAGCACCATGGAAGCCAAGAAACGTCGCGTCCAGCTCACATGTAAGCCACCTTTCACCAAAGTGCTAGTTCCGAGGCAGATCTGGCGGGCTGGCGACGGGGATAATTTAACCTGGTGATTGGTGGATATCAGCCACCACCCCGGATTATGCCGTAAAAATAACAAGGGGCGGAGATTCAACGGAATCAAATATTGGTGAAGTTGATTCTAACGTGGTTGATCTAAGCGATTGGGATGAAGATCAATGGTCGGACAGTAAGACCTCCATCTGTCTCGGAAGATATTCGACCCACCTGAAGAGAGCAATGATGGGCCGGACATTTGAAGAGTTAACAATGAAGCCCTCGAGTAGCGCTGGGATTATATTCCAAGCTGACGGTGGTGTAGCGGGGAATTATTGGACCTCTGATTGACGGCATTTCTCTCGCCCCGGAGCTCATTGTCTCTGAAACAATGTGCTGTCATGCAAGTCCCACACAAGTGCATTGATCTGCCTTGGAATTCCAAGTGCGTTGAATCCACTTGCCTGTCCCCGCTATAAAAGCAGGTGTCGCCCCCACAATCATCCCAAACCAACTTACCTTCTGACACCATGATGGCTTCTCACTTTTGGGCTGCTCTTTGGGTGCTCACACTTGGCTACGCTGTTGTAGTTGCACCACAGATATTGGTCCCTCGTGCGACTGGCAGTCTGGACGCCTGGTTGGTGTCTGAGACAGCAGTGGCAAAACAGGGTATCCTCGATAACATTGGATCTGCTGGTGCCTATGCTGCGACTGCAAAGCCTGGCATTGTAGTCGCCAGCCCGAGTACCTCTGACCCTGACTGTAAGTATTGGATAGCTATTTGTGGCAGCGGAAAACTAACTTAACTGGCCTACAGACTACTATACTTGGACTCGTGACTCGGCTCTGGTGTTCAAAACTCTGGTCGATATGTTCAAGAACGGTGACAGCGGCTTGTTAAATATTATTGAAGAATACATCGATGCACAGGCCTATATCCAGACGGTATCCAATCCATCTGGAGATCTTTCTGGTGGCAGTGGATTGGGGGAGCCTAAGTTCAACGTCGACGAGACAGCCTTCACTGACTCTTGGGGTCGTCCTCAGCGTGATGGACCGGCCTTGCGAGCCACTGCATTGGTCTCGTTTGGCCAATGGCTCATTGTATAAACCCCGAATCTGTTGGCTTTTGCATTGCTAACCCATTTAGGATAATGGGTACACCACTTACGCGACCAACATTGTCTGGCCCGTTGTGCGCAACGATCTCTCCTATGTTGCCCAATACTGGAATCAGACTGGATTTGGTTATTACACCTCAAATTTTAGTTGCGCACATTTCTAATGCCCTATAGATCTCTGGGAAGAAGTTTCTGGCTCATCGTTCTTTACTGTCGCAGCTCAGCATCGCGCCTTGGTGGAGGGAAGCACATTCGCAAGCCAGGTTGGTTCCTCGTGTTCGTACTGTGACTCTCAGGCTCCACAGGTCTTGTGCTTCTTACAGTCTTTCTGGACTGGGTCTTATATCCTGGCCAACTTTGGTGGTGGCCGCTCTGGAAAAGATGCCAACACGCTACTCGCCACCATCCAAACTTTCGACCCAGAGGCCGGATGCGATGACACCACATTCCAGCCTTGCTCAGCTAGAGCACTCGCAAATCACAAAGTTGTGACTGATTCATTCCGGGCGATCTATCCTGTCAACTCTGGTATTGCTGCGGGCAAGGCTGTTTCTGTTGGTCGATACCCGGAGGACACATATTACAATGGTAACCCTTGGTACCTATGCACATTGGCTGCGGCTGAGCAGTTGTACGATGCGATATATACGTGGAATCGTATCGGTTCTTTGACAATCACCTCTGTCTCTCTCGGCTTCTTCCAGGATCTGTACAGCTCCGCTGCGACCGGTACCTACTCCTCGTCCAGTGATACATACACCTCGATTCTGAGCGCTGTCACGGCATATGCGGATGGATATCTCAGTAATGTGGTATGTTGCATGCTATCGACTATTGACCACCTCAACTGACAGATATCCTAGGAACAATACGCTGCATCGAATGGCTCCTTGTTTGAGCAATTCTCCAAGTCAGATGGCTCACAACTCTCGGCTCGTGACCTGACTTGGTCCTACGCAGCCCTGCTTACTGCCAATGACCGTCGGAATGCGATAGTTCCTGCACCATGGGGTGAGACATCTGCCAGCAGTGTACCTGGCCAATGCCAGTACACTTCGGATGTTGGGACTTTCAGCAGTGCAACAAACACCGCCTGGCCGACCACGTTGACTAGTAGATCAGGCAGCGGAACTACTACCACTACGTCTGCGAAGACAACCTCGACTACAGCACCATGCACTACTCCAACAGCCGTTGCAGTGACATTCAACGTGATTGCCACTACTGTATATGGCCAGAACATCAAGCTTGCTGGATCTATCTCCGAGCTTGGCTCCTGGTCCCCAAGCAGTGCTATTGCGCTGAGCTCTTCTTTGTACACTACGAGCAACCCTTTGTGGTTTGTGACTGTGACACTTCCGGTGGGCACTGGGTTTACCTACAAGTATATCCAGGTGGCGAGTGATGGCACTATTACATGGGAGAGTGACCCGAACCTGTCATACACCGTTCCCACCACGTGTGGTACCACAGCTGTCACGATTAGTGATACCTGGAGGTGATAACTGAAGTTTTGGATACCTCAATTGAAGATTGTGCATGCTTTATTCTTCTATCGTCGTAGAATAGCACCATGATAATGATTGTTTATCTGAGTATTAGCTGTCCGAACACAACCACCGCCTGTCCATTGTGTAGGCGCTGCCGTTTGAACTATTACCTGATCGGGCTAACCTTACCGATAGGCTGGTACGGTGATGCGGCCGTCACATCATAATTATATCAAAGTAGTGAATAAATCGCCGCAGGATGTAATGACGGAGGGATGATGTGTGAGGACTCCATATAAGATCAAATTGAGAGCCGATGAAACCTGAAATCAAGTTCTTTATTGTCACTTCGTTAAAAACGTCTTAGTCAAACCAACATGTCGACAACAGAGGAAAGAGTGAACGAGATGCGTGGGTACAAGGCGTAAGTACTCACTTTTGTGATACTCATGAGCATATCTAATTAGCAAGTTTATCTTTCATAGCACGCTGAGCAACCCGAGAGTTTCAGAACGGGCAAAGCAGCATGCACACGACAGGCTTAATGAGCTTGGCGGTGATAAGCCTCGCGAGGAACTATTTCAGGCAAGAGGCGATCGGAAGAAAGACCCAACGAGGGTCGCAGCTGGGTATAAGGCGTGAGTATAAATAAGTCTTGGGATGTTCTTCGCATATGCTAATTGGCCTATATAGCGCGCAGCACAATCCTAACGTGACTGAGGCCGGGAAGAAGAAAGCTACCGAGGAGCTACACGAAACTGTTCCGGAGGAGTAGAGACCTTTTGGTTGGTTTTACCTGATATGTGAAACTAAGTGTGAAAGTATATGTTGGCGTCACAATATTATATACGTTCCAATGTTATAGGGCAGTGATCTGCACAGAAGAGACGATGCGTTACTGTAGGAGACTAACACACTTTGTAGCAGGCTTATATTGCATACAGTAGTGAAGTTCCGATGAACAAAATCTAAATTTGATGGCGCGTAATAAACAGCCCGCCGAATGACGCCAAAAGCGAAAAGCCAAGGGAAACAACTATAGCACGTCAGTGGAAGATACCAAACGCGTTAGAATCCATCAACTCACGATATGTATGCTTAAGTCCCAAAACATAGCAAGCCACCACCGTCTCCCGCAGATGGCCACTTAGGTGCGCGATATAATTTGTATCAGCCATCGCACGTTGAATAACCTAGAGCAATTAACATCAGACCAAATGAGCTTCGCCAAGAAAGTGCGTACCTTCTCCGAGCCAGGTCCGTGGAGATTAAGTCTCAACTGCCGCTGGAACTCCATCCCTAGAACAGAATTGGACGTAGTTACACCCGCCGTCATGGAAAATCCCACAATAAGCATATATCCCGCCGTCGCCATAGCAATTTCCTCAACTGGCAGCATGGCAGACATGGCAATAAACGATGAGGCCGATGCGATTCCCGTGCCAAGTCCACCGGGAAGAATAAATAGTGACTCCCAGAAGCCGCTGTGTCCATCCCAGCGGAGGTAAAGGAGCAGGTAGGAAATGGCGGCAACTAGACCGCCGATGACGAGCAGAATTTTGAATTGTCCCGTGCGCCGAATGAATATGCCCGCTACTAATCCGCCGAGAGTATTTCCTATCACTGCTGGAATGAGATGCACGCCCGCCATTGTGGTCGATGCGCGCTGTGTCACTTGAAAATATAGTGGGACAGAGAACATCATTCCCAGCTGCGCGGAGATCTGAAGAGCGCCGATTATGTATGCCAATGATACGTTCGTACGCCGGAGAATACGGAGATTGAAGATCGGTTCGGGGGCTACGTAGGCTTCCACGAGCACAAAGGTGATCAGGAGTAATGCCCCCCCGCCTGCTAGGAGGACTGTCCACCATGAGCTCCACGGGAAGGACTTCCCGCCCTGGTCGAGGAGTGTGGTCATTGCGATAATGGATGAGCCTAGCAGCGCGGTTCCGAGGAAATCGACCTGGGCGAGTTTGTTCACTTTGGTGGAGTTTGCTTTCTCACCGACGTTCAGTTTAACAACCACGAGAGCTGCAGCCAGAGCGAGGAACGGAGCTTGTAGGATGAACAACCTGGGATGTGGTCAGAAAATACATACAGCTATCGGATAAGTGGAAACTCACCATCTCCATCCGATGGTATCGCTCAGCCAACCACCCAACGGACCTCCCAGACTACGTCCAAGCGTCATGGCAATGTTCACATATGCTCTCCAAGTAGCGACCTCGCGCTTTGGAACAATATCTGTGATGATAATGGAGCTGATGGTCATGATTCCGGCACCGCCCATTCCGCTGATCGCGCGACCGAAAACCACCACCCACATTCGGGTTCCGATACCGCTATACATGATCAGATTTGCATTTCGGCTGTTGGGTCAGGATTTTGCCTACCTCAATATACAGCCAACTGCAAATAACAGATATGAGAGCAGCAACATTGGCTTGCGACCGTAGATGTCACTCAATTTTCCATACTGGGCGATAATCAGACCTTGACATGTCTCCGGTGCTGGTCACGCCCACTCACCATTGGCTGTGCAGCACAAAGACCCAACGTATAGCCCGTTGAGAGCCAACTAGCATCGCGCAGACGATTGAATTCGGAGGAGATCCGGCCTGCCGCCGCCATGACAAGTGTTGCATCGGCATTGGAAACGAATTCGCCTATTTTCGATTAGCTCTCCGGTCTTCGTATATCGCCAATTTTCGTACCGAGCAGAAGCACTGCGATAATTGTCCCAACACCTGCCAATGCTTTGAGCTTAGGCTCTGTGTTAGATGGCGGGAGTAATGGACTTTCTTCGTCTTGGGCATGGCTATTGGCATCAATGCCTTGGGGTCCTATGACACCCGAAGGCCCCGGCTCGACCGTGTCGCTTTCGATATGGGCCATGTTGGGAATTCAAGAGCGTCGAACTAGAAAATAGCATTGAGGGGGTGTCACCTGCGGATAAATATTATGCAATGTTTAGCTAAGTTGTGCTCATCGGAGTGATAAAGCACGCCATATATAAGGTCCACTACGCGTACTTCACGAAAGAATACATACGATGTTTTATAAAATGGATGTAGTCTTTTATCTAGTCAACGTATTCCGTACGATCATGGCTGGCGTGTTAACTCACCCCCAGTCGACCCCACAATGAGAATCAAGTGGTTAGTGCCCCCTCAAGGATAAGAATTGTCGAGCTTCCGGAGAAGGTTGAGAAGATTCCCATACGCATGCGGATGAACTTTGAAACTAAATTGATTGGAATAAACCAATGCTATCCTATTCTTGCTAGATGACTACCAGACTGCATAATTCAGTCCATCTTCTCCGCGACATGCAGTCGATTACGGTAAGGGACAAGTAACGATCCGAGGAACCGATGGTATCCCGATCGAGCTAGATACCGTACTTGCTCCAATCGAGTGTTTAGAAGAAGAGCTGCCAGTGATATACGTTGATGAAGAAGGAGTGGACGAGATCCTTCAACGAGTGATCGATGATCCAGAGGATATCGAGGAGCTCTCCGATCAGGAGGGTTTCTAGGAGCCCCGATGTCCCACCCTCGATCGGACGGGGCAGACGTTCGAAATATCCGAGGGACCCTCGCTTGTCCTGATACAAGAGAAAAGTTGCTTCTGCAAAATCACCAGAACCCAAATTCCTACAGAAGACCAGAGACATCGATAAGACAACACGAAGATCCATACAAGAAGGGTGCGAAAAATCGAAAAATCATGAAAAGGAAGACATTCTCAAAGAAACGCTCGACCTCTGAGCCTCCTTCGCCCTCGCCTTCCCATTCTGCCTCGGGGCATAGAACAAGAGGCCCAAACAATCGCTCATCACAATGCCTATGACGACCCAAATCTCCCATGTCTGCTGCACTATTCAAGAACCATGACCCGTACTGTCTCATTTTCAAGAAAATTATCCTTGTGCAAGCGAGAAGGGAGCTTGCTCTTCAGCCACCTAAGGTAGGTGGCATCACATGTTGCTATGTTGATAGATAGCCCAATGCCATCCTGAGCGATAACGAAATGACTATATTTTATATTGTTAGCATTTCTAGCCTAGGCCAGTTGATGGTATATGAGCCCCATTGATCTTGTTGGTTTGGATGTTGGTCGTTCCCTGAAAGTAGACCCATGCTTGAGGGACTCGGGAGAAAATGGTCGTCGGCGGCATCTTGACTATAGTGGATCCAATTGTGTTAATAACAGAAAATACAGAGGAATGCAGGGTAATAATACCTAACAAGATAGACAGAGAAAGTTAGATGGAAGTTGGATAGGGAACTTCTCGACCGATGGAAGAAAATCAAGCATAGTGTAGAAGTGACAAATAGTGCACGTCACCCATCATTCCAGGTTTTATCTTCAAGTTAACTTGTATGCTTTTATCTCTCTCTCTCTCTCCCCCCCAGTAGCCTCAATATACCCTGGTACTATAGTTACTCTCACTTCAAGTTCACTTCATCACCAACCATCAACCATCAACCATCAACCACCATCCACCATCCACCACTTCGAACTCCCCGTCACAGACTCTCTTCGGACCTACTCATCCACTAATTTATGGCTACTCCAACATACTGGCCACGGAGTAGCCAACAATCGGAGCAAAAACGAAACGGACAAGGGACAATGAAATTTGAAGATTGGCTAGACAATCAGACAAGTGAACACCCTTATTTGCCTAGTTGACCATTGAATGGGTTCGAACATGAAAGGAATCCCTACAACCATAGTGGCTGGGTTTCTAGCAATATTAAGAGTATAGTAGTATGTGCACTCATAGTCGTAGTTGAAAAGTGACGCCGTATTCCATAAAATATGACAGTGCATATTCATTTGAACGTCTCGACTTATTAAATTTAACATTATTTCAAGTAGAGGCCTTGGGGTTCATACTATCACACAGAACTGAATAAAAAACATCTCAGCGACGACGCGAGCCTTGCATTTTATCCAGCTTTGCCAGAATTCCCACTGCACCTACAGCCCCATATCCACCCTCCCTCCAGCAGGTCTCGATGATATCCCGGGCCCAGATTTGCTTGCCCAGGGCGGGAAGCATATCCCGGGATGGAAACCTGGCGACAGAGTCATCACTGCCACTGTGGTGATAGAGACTGACACTAGTCCGTCTCCCAGTGGCAATCTCGTAGAACACGATGCCTAGCTGGCAGAGATCCGTCCATATGGAACAATTATAATCATCCACCGCATCTGCCAGGACGGCGTCGATGGGCATGATACTCGACGCACCAAGGTCACAAATTGCGACGTTCAATGAACCATCCAGCAGGATGTTACGGCTGAGAATATCACTGTGAATGACGCAAGATTGGTGGAGGTTATGAAGGCCGATGGCAAGCTGGCGAAACCAGCGCTTCTGAAGCTCGATGCTGGGTCGTGCCCTGTGCCGCAGCCACTTTGACAACGTACCTCCGGACATGTATCTCATCTCTATGGTATCTCCGGGGAGGTCGAGGCAATGAACGATCCCTTCCACTGGGGTATTGAAGTCGGGCTGAAGACGCCGCCAGACTTCTTGCTCTCGTCGGATCTTGCTTCGGTTCTGTTCCACTTCCTCCAGCGTATTATTCTTGTACACCACTGCCATTTTGATTGCCACATCCTCTCGTTGGACAACAACTGCTGCATCGCCGGTCGCAAGTATTGTATGAGGCTTGATGTAGTGACCCTCATCGTCGATGAGGTGATACAGAGCCCTCATTTGGGTGATGTGAAAGCGATTTGGGGGAATTGCTGCCGGTGGTCAATGTCTTCGATGGGAGTAGAATTTCTGGGGAACTGTTTATTTTTGTTTAGATGATCTAGCTAGCAAATGATTAGTTAGTTATGATGTATAATTCTGTCAGAAGGAGAGGTCCTACCTGAAGTCAATGTATGTATTTGGTCTTGCTTTCGACGAATAGCCAAAGTCCAGGGACTCGCTCTCAGAGGCCCGCGGAGTGAATTCTCTGATTTGAAGGGAAGGACCGTGGAACCTGCACAGCTGGGATTTGACCCTGTGCGATTGCTTAGACTGGGATCATGGCCTCTTGGGGATGCTTGAATAGAGAGATAAAGTCAAGAAACCGCCAAAGGATGTTTGGTTGAAACTGGAATTGGTGGTGCTGATTTGATGGCGACAAAGAATGAAAGCGAGATGAATGAAAGGGAGATCAATGAGAGATGGTGCCTTTGACAAGATGAAGTCGCAGTCCATTCATCGCCGTTTCATAAAAAAGCCATGTTCTCCTTTCCTTTTTCAGAAAGGATTGAGGGTGAACTGCCCAGGCAAGGCATATTTTGATGCTTGAAACTGGACAAGATTGCACTGGAAACACATCGTAGTTGAACCTGGAAAATGGTCAGCGGGAATCATCTTAATACGTGAAATCGCAAAGTATTGAACAATATTCAAATTGAACCCTGCTCACTTGATGTATAATAACATGTAGTTGTATCAAGACGAGGAGAGCTTTGCTGCCAGTATATGTATTCATAGAGGATAAAGAAAGGATAAAGAAAGGTAGAGCCCCTCAGGTAGAGAGTCAAAGCAAACAGGCAAGCGATGGATCGAGGACCTTGGCAGCAAAAAGACAGATGTATAAATTATTACTGCTTTCCACTTCCTTCATGATCACAATATGCATATATACAGCGTTGGTTGCTGTTCTCATCTATTTTAATCTAACTGCTTCTATAAATTGCCTCAAAACGCCCATCACTTAAACTGAACTTGGCGCACATATTCATCACTTATTCATAATTGATCGATTCACTGCTCGTGCGTGAGAACATAGCGGTATCGAGCATCACCATTCTCCATATCGACGATGGCCTGGTTCGCATCCGTCATTGGGCGCTCCTGGATCCAAGGCTTGACGCCCTTGGCAACAGCCAACTCTAGCATCTCCCGGATCTCACTAGGACTGCCGATAAACGAGCCACCAAGCTTGAGGCCCTTGCTGATGAGCAGGGATGCCGGGATCTCAAGAGCGCCATCCTCGGGGACTCCGAGCTGAATAAAGGTGCCGTGGAGACGGAGAAGTCCACAGTACTGGACAATAGGCATCTTGGAAGAGGAAGCAGTGGAGATGATCAAGTCGAGAGAGCTAGCGTTGCGGGTATCCCAATCCTTATCCTCAGCGGTAGCGATGAAGTCATCCGCACCGAGCTCGATCGCATCGGCCTTCTTATCGGATTTGCGGGAGATAGCGACGACGCGATCAGCACCGAGTGCCTTGGCTAACATAATAGCAAAGTGACCGAGACCACCAATACCAATGACACCAACGGACTTTCCGGGGCCGCATCCATTTCGCTTCAGAGGCGAGTAGGTAGTAATACCACCGCAGAGCATAGGTGCCGCATCGGCGGAGGAGATGCCATCCGGGATCTTGATAACGAAGTGCGAAGGAGAGCGGTTGTATGTGGAATAGCCGCCGTACGATGTCCCACCGTTGGCATAGGTACCGTTGTAAGTCATGACCATATTATCGCAGTGTTGTTCGAGGCCATTCGCACAAGGCCCACACTTCCCGTCCTTGTTCTCGCATGAGCCGCTCTGCGCGCCAACACCGACACGGTCACCGATCTTGAGATCTCCCTCGGCATGTGATCCGACGCGGACAACTGTTCCGACGACTTCGTGGCCGACACAGCAAGGGTAGTTGGTGGCACCCTGTGAAGGCCGGTGTTAGCAACTGTATTCGATGCGAATATGTTCAAAATGAATGTGCCATACCCATCCATCCGCCCATCCACTGCGCAGAGTGTGCAAATCCGAGCCACAGATACCACAGTGAGTGACCTTGATATCGATATCATTCTCCTCCCATGGCTTCGGCTCGAATTCCTGCCAAACCATCTTTCCTTCGGCGGCTTCAGGGCCAAGGCCTACCCAGCCTTCGAACTTGTAATCGGTGGAAGACATAATAAAAATGTCTATTTGGGTTCAACGGTTTCTGAATTCAATGGATGAGATCGACAAACCATTCCTACAGGGTCCTCCACTATTTAAACCACCTACACGGAGAGATCAGGGTCCGTCTCGGAGCGTTATTATGTGGCGACGTGGTCAGCAAGTGAAGAAAAGGTCCACTCGACCCGTCGAGTGGATTGTTAGTGGATTTTCATGCGTGGGTTGTCACCACGGTCTTGAATTATTTGCGCTATATCCGGCGAAGAGATTTCATTTGAACGCAAATATGTTGTAAATCCCCGGCAGCGGGAGAGGGAAGGTAGAGTGAGGCATACCGTAGACAATATCACATCAAACCTACACCCGAGGACGTTTTCCCACCCGTATATCCTCCATGTTTACCTTCCCTGAGGAGTTGCTGCTTTACTTCCAAGTATGCATGACGTCAGACATAAACCCACTAAGCCCCTGGCTTACGCCGACTTATACCCGACAAGCTTATCTTGTACTGGTCGGGTCCATTAGGTGCCTAGTTTCAGAAAAGAATGAAAAATGCTTTTGATTCGACATGATTCTGTTTTAGTGGAGAATCTTCGCAGGTTTTCATAGCCAATTCTATCAAGCTTTCGCATCCACTCCATCCGAAGGAACCGCTTTTTGCCGGCGGAAATAATATTGGACACAAAGGACAAGAGCAATGACCCATGAGGCACCAGCAAGGGAGCAAATTGCGGTCAGACCATGCAAGTACTTCGGCGCGTCGGAAGTGCGGAAGATCTGCGAGCCAGAAATACCAGCACAGTTGGCAGCCATTATCACCAACGCCATCGCAACACTTCGTTCCTGGGGTGTCCGGCAGTAGAATGACAGCCAACCGACATTCAAAATACTAATGTCTGGTCAGCTTGGGTTATAGACACGAGGGGTATGGAACTCACTGCATGCTGCAGTAGGAAATATTAGCGATAGCAATAACGCCGTACCGGTGCCATAGCGAAGCGTGGGTATTACTTGTACGAAGACAAGCATAGGAAATTACATTCCAAGTGATAGCTAGGAGCACAAAGGGTCCACGGTGTCTCGTTTTGTCTCTGTCGGCAGTTAGAATCCATCTCGTGGACATAATGGTCATATTAAGCACTCACGCAGCAAGAGACAGAGCAATTAGCCAGATCATGCTGCAGTAGACAGGAACCGAAGCTAAAGCGTTCGCCTTAACGGCACCGAAACCCAGGGCTTTGATCATGCTGGGTGTGTATTGTGTCAGACCAGAGAAGCCGGACATGGACACCAAAGTCAGGAGAACGTGCTGCATGATTCGTGGCTGTTTGACTGTCTGCCAGATATCTGCGCCCGAAATCTGGATATGGCCCTTGGCTTTGAGGGGATCATTTAGTAGAACGCGGTTACGAATGATGTGCGACTCGCGCTCAGTGAAATAACTCCAGCGGCCGAAGGTGATCAAGGCACGGCCGTCTCCGGCTGATGGAGGTACGAGGAGGGTGAAGACAATTGCGATGAAGAGGGTCATTAAGCCCTGGACTGGATGATTGGTCAGAAGAGCTCGGGCTGTATAAGATCGATCTACACTTACCCAGGAAGATCCATCTCCACCCCTCCATGCCATGGGTACCACTCAGCTGAAGCAGACCGGCGGATATCAAGCTCGCTGTAGCCGATGCGAACATCTGCCCGTAGAAGAAGAGACTGGTGCGAACGCTCGTCTCCTCCTTCTTATACCAGGTAGAGAGGTAGTATAGGGCACCTGTGGGTTATTAGCCGATTATCCAGTGCGAAGATAACGATTGCCATACCAGGAATAAAACCACCCTCACAGAATCCCAACAGAATCCTGGTAACCAGGTACGCAGGATATGATTGAACAAAGGCCTGGAACGTGGCAACCAACCCCCAAGCGAACAATTGACCCGACAACCAGACGCGAGGTCCAATTCGCTGCATAATGATATTCGATGGGATCTCGGAGAGAACGATGCCAGCGGAGAGCAGTTGGGATCCGACATTGATTTGATTCGTTGTGATATTGAGGTCTTTTGTGATAGTCGATGTCAAAACGGCGCTTATATTTCCGCGATCCATTTGCAAGGCGAAGAAAGCAGCTGCAAGAATGGGAATGATGATGAAGTCGATTCTGAAAGACACTTATTAGTGAAATGTTCATAGTTGGTATAGGGACAAGAACTATATGTACTTCCGTCGAACGGCCGGTTCTTCTCCATCCCAATCTTTTACAATACCCTGGTCAAGCTCACTTGGAGATGAGTCGATGACCTGCTCCCCTATTTTGTTCTTCTCGTCGAAGATGCCTTGATCTGCCATCTTGCAATTTGAAGGAGCTTAAACCCCCAAAAATGAACAAAACTGGAAATATGTGTGGACGTTCAATTCCTATGGAGGGCTTTACAGGAACACTGTTCTTATAGGAAAAGGAGAAGCACAAGATAAAGGATTGCGTAAGTCAATTTAGTTAAAATGTGCTAAACAGCACCAACTCCGTCGAGTGCGTTTTGACGCGACGACTTCTTGATGTCGCGAGATGGGGAGATATGGCGCAATCACGGATTTGGGATTTGCCAAGGATCTGGGGATCTGGGGGTTATTGGCCTCTAGATAGTGATGTGGACATTGAATAACAGGAATACTTGAATATAATTGATTGGCATCGTTATCTACAATGTAAAATTAGCAAATTAACTACTTCTTTACACCCACACATCCCAAGACACCCCGTGTCGACTAGTCAACGGCACCTGTGGCCCCTCAGCTTCAACAATGTATCCCGCATCACACCAGTCAAATGAGACATGGGGCTGTGCGCTATAGAAGCCATCATACTCCTCATTTAGAGCATCCTGGAGAGTACTAACCGGGTCTACCGGTTGAAGGACATCCCACGGATGGATGCAAGTCACACCCTGGCATGACTTGAGGACCATCAATAGAGCGTCGAGTCGATTGATAGCCTGGGTCAAGTTGCGACCGAGAATGCGCGGTTCATTGAGATCCTCCTGGGAGGAAGTCGGGTACAGATTATTCAACTGGTATGGATCGGTCTGCAAAAGGGTTAGTCGTTGTGATAAAGAACCAAGGTACTATCTACTCACCGACATATCATACAGTTCATGTTCATTGTTGCACCAGACTGAGTAATACAGACTGTATCCGTCTCCATGTAAGCGGACGGATTTGTAGGTGTTATTTGGGATCAGGGTTGAGCCTCCGGGACCTGCCTTGGAATTAGTACTTATCCCACAATGGCCATGAAAACGTTGGACTGACCAATGCCGCTATAAATACCCTCAACAACAGCAGAACCCCAATACTCCACTGTAACATGTTCATGGCGCTCACCCTCAAACTCGGGCGTCATGGGAATAGCGGTACCATCGAAATCATCCCTCGGCGGTATACCCGCAAGATGGAACAAAGTCGGCGCCAAGTCCACATGCGTAGTGACAGCATCCTGCACATATCCTTTAGCCACGCCAGGTCCACGGATGAACAAGGGAACGCGGATATCCTCCTCAAACCCGCAAGTCTTCCCGGGCGGCAGTCTGTGCTGGCCAATATGGAACCCATTATCGGAGGTATAGATAATATAAGTATTATCTAGCTGACCACTCTGCTCCAGCCGGGTGACAAGCCCATCAACTAATTCATCAACACCCTGCAGGGCGCGCAGACGTGAACGATAAAAGTGATCGTTGTAGTCGACGACCGATTGGTTCTGCAGGGGTAGGTCGTGAACCCAGCTGACTCCACTTGGCTACGCAAGCAAATCAAATCCGTCAGAATTTGCGAACACAAACACGTTAATTTGAATCAGGGCCGCGCTTACCTGGTCCGGATTGAAATTCGCCGTCCGGGGCACTGTGACACCCTGGAACAAATGCTGATGTCGTTCGAGGGGGACGGGCGCGGACATGTAAAAGTTTCCCGACGTGATATCGCCAGGATCGACATTCGAATGTGGCGCGACAGGCGACACTGCTAGGAAGAAGGGCCTCTCCCCGGCCAGTGCATCATCGAGGAAACCCAGTGCTTTTCCCGTGATCACATCGATGGTATGTTCACCCTCGTGGCTGACCGGTGGTTCATGGTTTCGCTGGTAAGTCGAATTGAGATAAGAATAGGTGTAAGGATCGAGAAGGAAATCCGATCCATTGAATCCATTGATGTGTGGGCTGTCGTAGTTATACACGGTATGTGCGTTGAACATTTTCCCGGTGTAATACGTATCATAACCCGCCCCTTGGAGCCACAGCGGGAGGAAATCATCGTTGAAGCCACGCTCAACGAATTTGGGATATCCGCCGTATGGTGGATGGACATCGGTCACATTTGTATTGTGTGCCTGGCGACCGGTCCATAGACTCACGCGCGACGGGCAGCATAGCGCTGTTGTAACAAAATGGTTGCGGAAAAAGGTGCCCTGGTCGCGGATGTGTTTGGAGATTAGGGGGGTATAGGAGATTGAGTCGAGTTGCAAGTCTTGGTCGTCAGTGATGACGAAGAGGATATTTGGCTTGCGCAATTGTCCTTCGTTGGGTTTCAGTACCGATTGGAGGACTGATTGCAGGTTGGATTGGAAATTGAGGGCTGCAACGCCTTCGACGGCGACGAGGCCGGCGATGGCAGTGATTAATTTCATTGTGTTTGAGAAAGATCGCGGAGTAGTACAAGTTGTATTTGTATGCAATTTATAAAGAAGCTATCCAATGTGGAGAAATGTGGAGATAACGATGATGCCATAAATGGCCCCAATGGCGGGAGATAAAGTGAAGTTATTCAGAGTCTTCACTTTGTACAACATCGGACAGTTTATTTTCACTTCTATACAATGCAGGGGCTCCTTGATGCTTTTCCCACCTCCGATTGATTTTAGCCAAGCCGGACAAGGTGGGAAGTATCTAAACACTCGTTCATACTACTCCAAGTGCCATCAAGACAGCATTTTTGACTGGCTATGTGTATGTAATATAATCGGGAATAGATACAGTAGCCTGATCAATCATCGAGAAAACAGTGTAGTTATTCAGTCGTGAATGGACAGAGGGAGAGGCTCTATCCCGTGTGATGCCTTGGTAACAAGGCATCTAGCCAATTTACATGTGGCTAATGGTGGCTAAAGTCACGTGTATATTAGCTGGCCAAGAAGCGCCTTACCCGAAGTAGTTTAGACCGCGTAGGATAAGCATAGTTACCAAGAATATCAGAGGCTGGCTTCCAAGTAGGATCATCATGCTTAGTTCAACCTCTTTTCGCTTAGTTGCATTTCGGGAATCATTCAAATCAATCAAACCCAATACATTGTGCAATCTACAGTTCCCTTCCCTCGGATCAATTCCATGAATATGTGCAATAAACTCTAGCTAGCTACGGGGGAAATTGTTGAGCTATGGGCCCTGGGTATTGCGAGATAGAATTTCAATATGTCTACAATTAGTTTGCTTGTGCCTTGAGCACCTCGTTCTTTGTGTTCATTTTCTCTAGGTGTAGTACCCATGATTACCGCCATTCACATCAGTTTGAAGTAGTATCCTCGTTCATATTACATTAGTAGTAGTGCATTCTGTATTTAGTACAGGCCCGACACACTAATATAAATCTAGATGATATTTTATGATACGAAAGGGCCCGTGTTAGATTGGAGGATAGGTCAACTTGAAGATAGAACTTTAAATAACATATAACTTCAGAGGCTAAGAGTTATCTAAGATTTATGTGAAAGTTATGTGAGTGTCAATGGTGTAAGAAGTACAAGGTTGTAGTTCAGGTACACTCTCCTGTATGATTGCTTTTCTTTCATCAGTATATAAGTCCTCTCCTACATATCCGACGAGATATTATTCCTCTCCATTTCTCCGCTGTATCTGTTAGTCGATCATCCCCATATCTAGGTCCAGCCCTAAATATCTGACAGGGCAAGAAACTAACAATATCAGATTCAGAGAAGGTTGGGCGGGTGGCCAACTCTAATATATCGAGTAAGGTGACCAGAATATCTGAGTATGGCATGTTGGATCAACGGTTAGAAATCCGGACCTTAGGCTCGAAAAACTGGAGACAAGAGAGGTGGTTAGTCTTGTGGTTCACTTGTCACTATGACGTGCTAGTAGTTGTGAGGTGCCAGGTCGATCTTGGAGAGGGAGGAGTGCATTCAACTAAATGACTGAGATGAAGAAAGATGAAGCAAGTTGCAAAGCAGGGAACATAATTATCTTTCTACGCATGTTCACGACCGCAGTGAATATTGTGTCGTCGAATTGTATTGTTCGCTAGATTGCTAAGCGAGAAGGTTCGAAGTTTGCAACGTTTGCAAAGGGTAAGCTATATCAAAAGGCTGTCTGGGGCCGTGATAATAATGCCCTGTACTACGAAGGGTCGCTTTCACTGTAAAAACAAAATGTCAATATTCATAGTATTCAAATGACAAGCTTCACTTTTAATATATACGCAACGCTATGCCGAATGTACATCCAAATCAAAGAGAAAAGCTACTTTGACAGCCAAAGCGGCTTCATAATAGACCGCAA
The DNA here is from genome assembly GCF_015533775.1 of Penicillium roqueforti. Taxonomy (NCBI): domain Eukaryota; kingdom Fungi; phylum Ascomycota; class Eurotiomycetes; order Eurotiales; family Aspergillaceae; genus Penicillium; species Penicillium roqueforti. The sequence continues at coordinate 87,441 of NW_024067602.1, forward strand.
ATAAACCAGTAAAAAGACCAGCAAGTAGTTCGTAACGGTAAAAGCAAGAAAGATACCGAAATACGGCCAGATCTTGGAAGAATCCAGACCAATTCCAGACAAATACTGCCAACGCAGATTAGCATCTATTCCGGATAAGACAAAACATATTCCAGGAAACAAACTCACATCATCACCAAAGCTATATTCACAATATCCACATTCGCCCATTCCATCCGGGTTGGAGAGATACCCAACACCTTTCGCATCAAGCCATGGGCCCGCGTACTCACTGCAAGTAGTGTTGGGTGGACTCTCGAAGATAGTCAATTCAGTCTGAGAGCAAACGACAGCAGTACCACGGAGAACGGAGGTGAGCACCCCACCAATCCAGTACGTGAACGGTGTGATGTAATACATTGTATATTTCCAAAAGGCAGGCATCTGAGATTGCGGACGGAGGATACCGTTGAAGAGCTCACACATGATAATGAAGAAGGGCATGAGGGTAGCGGCGATCATTGAGTCGGCGCTATCGATTGGCAGGATGTGTTAGTTGATTAAGTCACTGCGGACAAGAAACGGTGCTTGGTTATATTAAACTCACCTCAGAGCGGCAATCCACTGACCCCACGAGGTCGCAAATAGGAAGAAAAGGAAGAACATCAGGAAACAGTAGCCGGCTGCGAAGCCGAGTGGTAATCCCACCATAAAATAGTATAGGACGAAGAAGACGACGGCACCCAGAACGGAATAGGGGATCTCGGAGATGATCTGCGCTGTGCAGAATGCTACCCAGCCGTATACACCACTCGGGCCTTCTCTTGCTAACCAGATATCGCGGTTCATGATGAAGCGCATAGATATAGCGTTGATAAACTCGGGAACCAGCATCAGGACAAGGAAGCAAGAGAACGCCTTTGACTGGAGGTCCGTCGTACTATTGCCGATCTGGAGGTAGGTGAGGCCGTTGATAAGAGCGTGGAGGAAGGAAGAGTAAAGACGCGAGTATGGGTACTCGGCGGTGCGCCAAAACTGGCGACAGGTCCGTTGAGTGAGGAGTATGATCTGCTGGCTGAGAGGGGGTAGGGTTGGGGGCAGGGAAGGGGGACGGGTATTCTTGTCGGAGCGAATTGAAGCGATCTCGTTCTTGACCTCGGCGAATTCTTCTGAGTTGCGCCAGATGGCTGCCCAATTCGTAGGGTTTCCCGAGGCTTTCATGCCGCCGACGACTACTTCGATGAGGAAATCGGCTGCGTTGGTGACTTTTTCCGGAATGTTGCCGTGTCTTGCGAAATACTCGAAGATTGCGTGGCCAGATTCACCGACTGGGCCAAAGTAGTATGTGCTTCCGCCAGGGCTCAGGGCTAAGACGCGGTCAAACTGGTCTTGTTAATATTGATTCGTAAGAAGGGTGTTTAATGCTTACCTCTTCGAATTGCTGCTGATTAGCCTGATGGATAGTGCAGAGGACCGCCAGTCCCTGGTTGGCGAGACGTCGTAGCAGAGCGACGATACTAGTTGCGCCCTGGCTGTCGAGTCCACTTGTCGGTTCATCTAAGAAAAGAAGCAAGTTTGGCCGAGCGCACAGCTCCACTCCAATAGTGACCCGCTTTTTTTTTTCAATGTCCAAAGACCCGATCACTGCATCTTGTAATTCAACCAAGTCCAATGTGTGAATCACCGTTTCCACGTATGCCAGCTTTTCCGCCGTTGGAACTTCGTGGCTTTGTCGTAGCAGGGCAGAGAACTCGAAAGCTTCCTTGATCGTGCTGCTTTCGTCGTGGATGTCCATTTGCTGGCAATATCCGATCTGTCGGTTGAAGGACTGGTCAATTGACCGGTTGTCCACGAATAGAGACCCGGACAAGATGCCGGGACTCTCTCTTTGAGTGAGTGCAGTCAACACTAAAGGTTGTCAGAAATCAAGCGATGGATTCATTTCATTGTGATCTTACATGTAGACTTGCCTGCTCCCGAGGCACCAACGAGAGCAGTCAAAGACCCTGGTTTGCAGTATCCACAAACCCCATCCAAAATCTTCCTGGTCTCCTTGCCAATCTGCACATTCAGCTCCAAGTCAGACCAGGAGAAAGTAGACTCGGTAGCTGTAAGAGTCTGGTCATGCTTTGTTTCATGACCAACAGGTGGCGCTGCAGAATCAATCGAGACAGGCGATTCCTCTTCATCAGACTTAACTTTCTTCTCCCGCTTGGACAGCTTCCGCGAGCCCTTGTATTGGATAGGGCCAGCACTATCCAGCTCCCACTCAAGCACCTCACTCAGCCAACAGGTCATCCCAATAAAGGCGACTGTGAAAAGACAGAGAATCCCGAAATTACGCCAGACGTTGCTGTAGTAGAATCCATATCTCGCAGCCAAGTAGTCATCGCCATTCACGACAGTGCTGCCAATTTGACTACCAGCATAGGCACAGGTCTGATATGCGAGGTCGGTATATTCCGAACCGGATGGGATAATGGAGGCTGCCGCGCAGGGGAAGTTAACATTGTGGAATTCGGCGGCCATGACTGCTTCATAGGTATACAGAGCAGGAGTTGTATATGCAATCCATCCAACCCAAGGAACATCTTGAATCATTTTGTCGACGGAGAGAACGTAGCCGCCAAACACGATGCAAAACATAACAGAAACCCCACAGTAGCGAAGAGCAACTTCAAAGTTCTGCGATAGAGCGGCAAAGACACGGAATTGCGCCGTGAGGCAAAGCGTACTCGTGTAAATGAAGAGGCCGTCGATGAAGAAGGGACCGGCCTGGAAGAGTCAGCGTCTATACTGTGCCAAGATTCCGAGATTACTCACATCAGACCGTAGACCGGACAGGAAGTACATGACAATCAAATACAAAAAAGTCAAAAGCACAGTTATCACCATATCTGAGAGCACTCGGGCCAGACATACAGCGCTGGGCCGCACGAAGGCGAATTTCTTCTGTCGGCTCAGGATATCGCGACCCTGCATAGCTTCTTCCAACTCCGACATCTGCAGCCAGGCAAGCAAAATAGAAGAGTAGAAGAGCACACCTCCACGTGAATACATACCCTCGGTAGTCTGAGGCTGATCGTAGAACATAGACCCAATCAACAACCCATAGACCACGCAAGAAATTAATTTGATGTATAGCGGGCCCATATGCCCTTTCAACTGCCACATCTGACGCTTGGCGCAAAGAACGACCTGTCGGAAGAGCGAAATCGTATATGGCGACTTAGACGAGACAAAGCGCGACTTGTCATTTTGCACAGTCTTCTTGAATACCTCCACGCTGTCGCACTCCGAATCCGCCGGATACGCACTGGAAGACCTACCGGACTTCTGATCTTCGTATCTTTCGACGGCCGTCTCGATGTTAGCGAACGCAGCACTCTGGCGAAAAGCGGCTTCGAGTTCAATGGGGCCCTTCGGCGCACGGTTTTCCCATCCGGCACGGAAGCGCCGTCTTTCGGGCAGGGTGATACTGGTCAGGAAATCCGAAGTAGTCTGCATATCAGCGCACTCATAGCCCAGATCTTCGAAGTAACGCTTCGCCTCGTTTGCAGGCCCTTGGTACAGCATGCGGCCTTCATCAATGAGCAGCACCTTATCCACCAGCTCGTAGATGGCATCCGAGGCCTGGTATAAAGTAAGCAAGGTTGCTTTGCCACATGTATCGGTCATAATACGCAGACTGCGTGCATAATCGAGTGCAGAGGATGCGTCCAATCCTCTCGTGGAATTATCCCAACATGCTACTGATGAATCGGTAGCGAGAGATTCAATGATAGAGATACGCTTGCGTTCTCCTCCAGACACTCCGCGGATATACTCATTCCCCACCAACGTGTTCATGGTATGTGACATGCCAAAAACCCGCCCATAGATCTCCAGGTACCGGGGAATCCTCTCCCGGTAGCGTTTGGGAGTCTTGCTCTGCAGTGCAAACTCGAGCGTTTGACGCACGGTCAGGGTGGGGAAATGCACATCGTCCTCGGGGATGTAGGCCACGGCGCCACGGTAGTGCTTCCTAACTTCATCCGAGCTGAGACCGGAGTAATCGATTGAGCCCGTGACACCCAGAAAGGAAGAGTGGTGGCCAGCGATAGTTCGCAGAAAGGTCGAACAGCCGGCACCAGGACGGCCCAGAACGCTATATATTTCAATTAGACCAAGTTCGGTAAGGATGAGATGGCGTTTGATTTCCTGCTTACAGCATGATCTCTCCGCTCTGCACGACTCCGGAAAAATCGCGTATCAGCGGACGCCCATGCTCGGGCATCTTCTTCACGATCCATGGCTGGATCGTCCATTCATAGACATCCTGTAGGGTGAGGGTCCGCCACAGGGCTGTGGCGAAGGTCTTTACATCTGCGTGGGAGTCTCCGTCGCCCCATGTTGAGAGGGATTGAAAACAGACGCCGAGGTTGGCAGGTTTCTTGCCCTGGACTTGTTCCTCGAGGAACTTGTCGAAGGAGGAGTGCGGTTCCGGGTACTTGGGATCCGGGTGGCTTTGAGCGGTTAATGTGTGATGAATATCGGCGAGGGCATCTTCGTCCTCGTATGAGACCTGCACTCTCGGCGGTTCATTGTTGTGTTTCTCCTTGGCAAAGGAAGAGCTATGCTTCAAGTGGGGATGAAGAGGAGCGGGCATATTGATCCTTCGATGGTCGTTCGGAAAATCCAGACCTCATTGTACTATACATGAAGAAATTGCACAATCTTATAAAGAATAAGACCAAGAATAAGAATTTAATTCAATCAAGAAAAAAAGGTACGACCACATGTCCCGAAAAAGAAGCCAAGGCTCATGATGATGAACCTGGATACGACCAGCCAATCCGGTGGTCGATGAGAAAGTCAAGATGTTGCTGATGGGGTCCAGGCGTTATCTGACCATCTCGGTATACAGCCAATGACAGTGGCAAGGTGGGTGCAACGAAAGGCGGTTCGTTCTTTTCACCAATTCTGGCGAAGGCCTTGAATATAATACAAGCGGAGTCCGCGGCCACCGCGCGATTGTTTTGCAGAAAAGGGAAGCCAAGGCGAGAAGGATCCACCGAACCATTCGAGAGCCACCGAGGAACATTGGAAATGAGGATTTTCTATTAACCGTATATTCTGGCATATTATGTAGACGAGCCTAGTTAGGTCTATGTATACTCTCTGATCGAGATATAGTATCTTCCAGTCTCGAGTAATTTCACAGGGGCATTGTATCATGTCAACCCCCACACTTTCCTGCAGAATGACATTTACACCGGAGAATTTCTCACGTGGCGGGCTTACTAATATATGCACTTCTGCCTCAGGTGTCGAGGTCCTTATCTAATTCCCAATCCGGTCTAGCGCCACCGAGCTCCAAGTTCCCCGTCTCCAAACTCCATACTCTCCCCCTCACTACCCCAAAATGCAAACTCTCTACAACGCTCTAATCCGCACCCATCACATAACCTCCCGCAAAAAAGTAGCCGCGCTCAAACGAGCCGCAGACACACACCAATGCGCCGTACTCCTGCGCTCCGGCGGGTGTCCGGGGATCATGTACGTGGAGGGCGGAAAGGAGCCGGTGGAGAGCTGGGTGGATGTTGTGCGCCGGTTACGATATAAGGATTTTCAATTGGTTACGCGACCCGGCGTTGTGGAGGAGGAGGATGGATATGGGACTGGGAATGGAAACAATGAGAAGAGAAATGAGAGAGAGTTGGATCTCCCGTTGGGACTGGATGAGGTAGAGAGTGTCAAGGAGTTTGGAGGCATTATGGCGAGGAGGGGGGTATGGAATTGGTGGAGGAGAGGCATGGGGTATGCTTAATGTCTTCATGTGGATTTGCATTCATGTACTGCTTTCTGAGATATCCAGTTGAATTTTTGGTTTCTAATACAGTGATCGTCGTTGATTCATGTCTTCCCTTGAAAGAAATATATCCCAAACGCCATAATCTACCTATACTACATATGTATACAATTAATCAAGGTGCGTTTTTCACTCAAACCGGCGCCGGATAACTGAGCAGCTTGCAGATATCCTACGACAGTTAGCAACGAGCCAATATTCCCCCATGACTAAACATACCTTTCGTTGTCTCCGATACTTATCATATATCATCTTCCAGATCTCTCGATCCCGACACCCACTCTCCTGCGGCGTGCCAGGATTGTTATCACACTTCGGCTGCTCAGCCGCCAACATGTCCTGCGACCACATAATCCACGGCTTCGGCAGCGGCCAATCGGAAAAGTGCACAAACTTAGCCTGCGCCAGGACATGATCAGGGTCCCAGACCTCATCATCATTCCCCAGGAACTTGCGATGATCCTTCGTCCGGAACTCGCCGCTCAATAGCCCATACTGCCGATGTGGGAGGACCATTGCTGAGTCCCCATATCGCCGATTCAACAGCTCCATATCATACCGATGGTCCGTCAGGTTTATATCGACTTGACCGTTCTGGGTGGGTGCGGTAACGTCGGTCAATGCAAGATATTCGCGGAGGGAGGGCTCAATGACGACCATCAGTGACGAGAGCAGTTTGTCCGGAAGAAGCCAGTAAGCACGTGGCATGGCGACAGTGGTAGGCGGGAGGAAGAAGAGCTCGTCCATTGTCTGGAGGAGGATAACGTCGGAGTCGAGATGGATGACACGGTCGTATTCGTGCTCGCCGAAGGCCATGAGCTTGGCTGTGCTAGTATCCCACGAAGCCCTGGAATCGGAGTCTATAAAGCGAGTGACATGTCAGTGGGTATCTTCAAGAAGCTAGAATCGGTTCCAACAGCGGCAGCCGAACTCACTGGATCCATCCTGAACTCCCTCGATCTTGATCGGGATCAGCATTACATTATACTTGAGTTTCGCCTCAAGCAGCAACTGGCTGACGCGGTCAAACTCATCCTCGACAATGAGGTCCCACTCCTCTGGGTAAAACAAGACACGTTCCGCCCTACTGCCGAGTCTGTGCAAAGCCTCGAAGACCATCAGGCAATTGCACATGTAGACCTCATTGGTTGCATACTGAGTATAGGCAAAGCGCGACCAGTCGACTTCGTCGTAGTGGATATGTGGTAGGGGCAGCGGCGGGGGGCGTTCACGCCGTTGCCACAGAATAAACAGGACGATCAGGGCGACTGTGGCCCATGTTCGGACGCGTCGTAGCTGGCGCTTGGCTATGGAGAGACAGGGTTCATCGGGGATATCGAAGAAGTCATCCTCCGAGGCATTGGAGCTCCGTCGATAGGGGAGGGCGTAATTTTTGGGCGGCATTGTTAGAGGCTGAAGCTATTGACAGCGCAGTGGTGATTTGGATAGATGCACGTGATGGTTATGTAATCGTTATTGTGAATGCATTCTGATGCTAAATTGGATTTGATATCGAAGGCTGAGACCAGCTTGCAGGCTTGAGATTGAACATTCAAAGTTGCGGGGAGGGCCCACCTCTTTTCAAAGTTGGAGCAACCGTGGAAGATCGCATGCCTTCCAAGGTTGTATATACTACTCTGTACAAACTATTTTCTATTTTCTCCATCTGTCCAGGCATGACATACAACCACTTCGTATACATTACTGGTGGTGATGAGATCCTCAATCGTTGGTAGCATGGAGTAACAGTTCCAGTTTATAACCTTCTAGTCGGGTGTTTGCCTACGATGGTACTCGAACGAATTTCTTTATTCTAATCATATTAACCAGCAGCTTGGAGTGACGGAGAAAAAGGTCCATTGGTGATAACTCGAAAAAAAGCGAAGTCACCGCGATTTCCGCAAAAAGACAAAAATAGTTTCCCTGGGAATCGAACCCAGAACCTTTCCGGAACATTTGCGAATCGCATTTGTTAACGGAAAATCATAACCGCTAGACCAGGAAACTGCTCGACCACTTGGGCCAATTGATGAATGGGCAGGCGAAAAATGGCATTATGTCTAATCTTTGAGGTATAACGTACGAACAGTATATTTTTGTCTCTAATCTCATGTATATCGGTCGCATTTTAATTTCATTTCTCCTACTGTGCCTATTCTCTGTCAGTTTCAGTCACTATATAACCCAGCTTAATTGGGGACTGCCATATACACCGAGTTAGTTGTTCATTGAGCAACTTGTATGGTAGTCCACGCTAGATATATATAGAACGCATAAATAAAGCAGCTGCCACATTCAACTCTCCGCTCTTTCTCGTTTGCCACTAAGGAGGGACGTAGTAGGAGAAAATAATTATAATCCAAGTGCTTATTATATACCAGAGATCTATATACCGTAAATCAATGAAATCCCCCAAAATGAGATTCACCCCCATTAGGCAACAACCTCGTCCCACCCGAAGAGATCGACCTCCCATCATCAACTTGAACAACAATATCTGTCTTAATAGTAACACATCCATCATCATGATGGTCCGGCATCTCCGCCTTCGAAATCTGACTGACAGAGCGCTCATGCCCATGTCCATTCCAGTGATCCTCCTCATCCTTAATATAAGTATTGGTCATATTAGTCACTGTAGCCGAATCCAGCCACTGGTCCTGAACATTAACGCGGCGCTTCATCTCTGTGTCTGGCTCATTATGTGCGGTTGACCGAGAGCGAGACCAGTAGCCGTGATACCGGCCCTCGCGTCTGTGGTCAATGAAGGACCGGAGGAAGAGGCGGGCTACTGGGGCACAGGAGGCGAGGAGGATGCTGTAGTTCTCAATCCTGGGAGTGTTGGTTAATAATACTGGGATTGGGAGATGGTAGTTGTACTTACTTTACCCAGAGAACGAACGTCACGATATTATAGGTGAAGTCTTGTCTGTCACCAAGCGATTTGAGTTTCTAGTGAATGATATTAGCGCTGCTGTGTAAGTCGAGAAAAGATATTATACTCACATAGGTCTTTACAATAGAAGCACAGCCAGAGAGCAAGAGTGGTCCACTGAGCGTGATGGTCTGCCAGATCCGGCGGGATCGAACGGTGCCATTAATTTTGCGGAATTGAGACCAGAATGAGGTGTTTGGATTACGGTGGAGGGTTCGCAGGAAGAATTGCCAGAGTTCGACTGCAGCAAGCACGGCAAGGAAGAAATCGATCACGGTGTTGAATCCTGTGCGAATTGCAATTAGCTTTGAGCTGAGCTGCTGAAGTATATAATTTTCCATACCTCCTTGTACAAAGCCTACAGTCGTTTGGACAACCGGTGATTGGCACTTGACGGAACCATCTTCAGGGAGTGGTGTCCACATATAGTGAAAGTATTGTACTCGATCAGTCTGCTCTGAGATTAGAATGGACCAAGCACTAAGAAGGAGGATACTAACCGTTTGATACGGGTTCGGTCCGCACTGGACAATAATCTGGACGATTGTAACCATATTGACGACAACCTGAACAACGGCGCAGACGATAATAGATTGTCGAATCTTCTTGTCGCTGGCTGCAAAGCAAGTCAAAAGAAACCACATCATGCCTGCGCGTGACACCATTGCCGAAGTGACAGCCATCGGCTGTGAAAGAAAGTCCCATTTCATAGCATAAAGACGCTCTTCCCCAGTTAAGTAGAAGAAATGTCTCCCAAGGCCCGAGTTGGCACTAGACAGAGTTAATGGCTGACCTGGGAGGAATGACACTAGTCGACCTCACCTCATTTGAATAAGTACCATATGAGTGATATCAAAACCCCAAGCCACGAGGAAGAATAAGTCCTCTGTACCCCAAATTCGACCAGGTGCAGTGACCTGCGGTAAAGCCCAACGCACCCAGATCTTGATAGCATAGCGGAACAACAATGCTACGCCGACAATGGATGTGAGGACCTGCTCGAGGATTAGTATACATATATCCAGAGGCAATTTATAAGATCAAGATCATACCCAGCAAGCCTGAAATGTGCCGGTTCCTGTTAAACATGTCAATCCACGATCCTCTAGGTCCATTTGCTTGGCATTTGCCAGGTAAACATACCGATATCAACATCGCCCTCACTAGGTTTCGGAATATCCATAATGAAGATAAAACACAATAACCAGACCTCTCGGTTATAGGCAGGGATCCAATTCAAATACTCATTGGCATATATACGAGACGAGAACGATGCGCGGGGTCGGTCAGATGGATCAAATGCGAAAGAATATAAACCAAATCCAATCCAGCACCAAGGGATAGTAGAGGAGAGCTTTTAAGTTGCCTTTAAAGGTTATTAGAAATGGAGATCCTGTCAAAAGTCTCGCGCGAACCGGTTTACAGGTCAGAAACTTGTCTAGACTCGTTTCCAACGGGTGGAAGGGCGCATAAACGTAAAATGATCGAGAGGAAACAAGGGATGCAGGGCAAATCCCTTGATTTACAATGAAAATATAATCGGGTCAAGCGAAGCGAGTTGTATGATATGGCAGAGTATTGAACCTTGATGTACGGGGTCAGAAACGTCCAGTTTTGACTTATGACAGGAGTTAAGCTCGTGTGGCCAATCTGCGTGTCAGAAAATATCCCATCCTTTTGATCGTGGCAATGGACACTTCGCATTGCCAGGACCATGTGGATCAAGCACAGGCGACATTCCGGAGAGGGATGGAAATCATGCAATGGCCATGTGAGATGCAGTAAGGGATGTGACGGAGAATGAGAAAAAGAAATACATCAAATACACATCCACATGGGATTGATGGATTCGATACACCCCTAGATCGGATCTGCAAAGATCTGCTGAGTTCGAGAGATAAAAACTATATGCACGTAAGCGAAACTATTGATTGAAGGGATGTGATGAGTATACATCAAGAAATGATATATCATATTGACAAAGAACGATTAACAATGAACTAGTATCAACAACCAACCATTAACCAATTGAATTAACCAGTGAATTATATCGCTCAACCCTGAACTACCGATCCGCCCTCCTCATCTCCACCAATGACTCTCCAGCCCTAACATAAACCTCAAAAGTCACCTCTAGCCCACACAATCCCGCCACCTGCCTCCACTCCACCGAACTCCTTTCTCGCCCCCCATACATCGCAATCATACTCGCATGAAGCGCAGTATAAGTCAAATTCTTGGCGTACTCAATAATCAAAACTCGCGAACCAGGTGTCATAGCACGCGAAATCTTCTGCAGCAACGCTACAGCATCCAAATCAGGCAAATTATGCAAGATATGTTGCAGCGCGTAAACACACGCACCCCGAACGGGCTGCTCAGCCTCATTTTTGTAATTCCACTCCATAAGACGCACGCCAGGCACATCATCGATATCCGCATTGAACTCCTGCACGATTAGATCATCCACACCGAGATGCGGATATACGGCCTGAACCTCAAGGAGGAGTTCGCCACGACCGCCGCCGATGTCGACCATAGTAGCGGAGCCAGCGAGGGTGCCAGTGGTAGTGTCACCTGCCAAAGCACCATCTAGATCATAGCCCATCGATTTGACGCGCTCGGGGAATGTTCCGAACTTCAGGAACTTGCCGACCATGAAATGGTTGAAACTATCCATGCGACCCTGAGCCTCCATAATTGAGTACGTGTGCTGCTTTGCCAGCTCAGACTGACCCATTAGCTGATAGGCGTATTGCAAGGGGCCGTCTGCTTCAGCAAAAGGGTATGCGAATTGGGTGTCTCGGAGCTTTTTCATCAAAAATGCGCCGGCCATTAGACCCTCGGTGGTGCTGGATGGGGTTAGTGCGTGCTTGGCTGGTTATATTGATCTCATTATAGAAACAGGACATGCATGGGGGAACTGACAAGTGCAGTGCGCCATGCTGGGCGGAAGGCATGGCGACCATGTGGTTTGTGATGGCATTTGCTGTGAAGCAGTCCTCGGCCACGCGTTCAACTAGGCCGAGTCCGGCCATAATGTAGAGTGTGTCCGCTGCAGGAATGCATTAGCATATCATTGGGATACTGCTTGTACCTATACCTGTACAAGGGTGTGCTTACAGGCTAATCTGGTACCTATATCCATTGTCAGCATAACATCTACAACAGCCATGATAACAAGCCATTATCCATTCAAACTGAAACACGTACTCAGCTCGGGTTCATCTCCCCCTCGGGCTTTGATGCGTGCATTGCAGGTAGCCGAGACTTCGTCGGCCGTCGCAGGTCCCCCGTGACCCACGAGGATATTGAAGAGATCAAAGTGAATCGCGACCGGGACAAATCCCAACGATGCAGGCTGTAACTGAATTAGATAGAAGAATTATCTGACAGATTCATCAGACTCACTACTGTGACGGTTGCTGCGAGTGCGGCGCCTGGGGGTGCAACGGGGGCCGAAGATGACAAGCCCAGTAGGCTGGCCAAGCGGGTGAGGAAGGACATTGCGTTCGTGAAGATTTTTGAGTATGAGAATGACGGGGGAAGTATATTCTGATTATACTCTAAATACATCATCTACAAGTACAACATACGGTGGGATCCGGCAGCAATTCCGATACTAGGGTGAGAATACAAACGGTGTATATATTCAATTTACCATGCCTGGAATACTACAGATTATAACACATCAACTCCTGATTCGTTATTATCATGGGATTGTTGCGCTCCGTGGAAGATCATTGGTTCAATGTGACCAAGTTGGGTATGCGCAAGGGATACCACACCAATACTCCGTAGGAACAAAGAACTAAAGCCTAGAAAATAAACCCGCGAATAGGAATGTCCAATAGCGAATTACCCTAAGGCGAAGGATCTACTAGCCCCGATCTAGCTTTATGATACATCCACTACACGTACGGAGTACATTCCGGAGACTTTTCAACATATCCAAATCTGAAACCGATTAGGGTTCCCCTCTGATGTCTCTGAATTGATAAAGACTAGATTCTAGAATCTCCCTGTGCAAAAAAAGCCACGCGAGAATCTCCATGTGTATTCGAAAAACCCGCCGTGCATAAAACCTACGGTGTCCCGTCACGCAGAAAAGAAAAAGATCTTCATTTACCTCCTTACCTGACCAAAGTACGTTGTCTTGGGGTTGAGCTTTTACACTGCACAGAATACAGGCACCAAGAAGTGCGAGCATACCTACCATGGAGAAACCCTCCCCTGTTTACTTTACGCAGGAGATGGCAGCTAGTGCGTCGTCGTCGCTTGAGACACATGAACTGGAGGAATGCGATTTCGATTCGGACCTCGAGGTCAAGGATCCCTTGAACCCGAGAAATTGGTCATCGGCGCGGAAGACCATGCTCTTTGTGTCGCTGATGACGAGCTCGTTGTTGGCAGATGGGTAAGTATACCCGGTCGATTGTGAAACCCATCGCGGCTACCGGCTGAGATGTGTATGCATAATAACTTTCTGACTAAATCTTGCAGGGCTATGGTATGGGGTGGAACCCTGGTCACGGAGCAGGCCATGGATTGGAATATTACCATCGCTCATTCGGCGACTAGTATGAATTATGGCATCCTGCTGCAGGGGTTTGGCGGAATTTTTGCTGTTCCGCTCATTGAGGCGTATGGGCGGTGAGTTGGGTCTTTTTCGCCCACGTTGGCTGTCACACTGACAGCTGAATGTAGTTTGCCGATCTGGCTGTGGCCTCAGGTGATCACTATGTTTATGGTGCTGGGTGCCACCCTCTCCAATGATTGGTCTACCTTCACGACCTTCCGCTCTTTGCAGGGTCTATTTGGCACAGTGCCTCAGGTAATTGGGCTCCCGATCATTCATGATATGTATACCTCGGCTGGTAAGTATTTTCTGTGGGATTGTCTCGAGTACCTTATGCTGATCTGACAACAGAATGGCCGCGGATGATCAATATTTGGTAGGAGACTTGCCACTCAAATTTAGGGTAGCACTGACTTGAGCATAGGGGCACCGCCTTCCTCGTCGGGCCATTCCTTGGTCCTGCGATAGCTGGATACATTGGTGCCGGGTCAGACTGGCGTATTTCCTTCGGGGTCCTGACAGCCATCTATGGCCTGTCCACTGTCATGGTGATTCTCTTCGGCTATGAGACATATTACAAGCCTGGACGAATGAACAATCAGTCACGACTCGCGTCTTATTTTGGCATTGGAAATACCCTGCTTCCCAAGGTATCGACGTTGATATATTGGAGCCGAACAGTCGTGGTCTATGTGTTCAAGTTCCCGTTGCTGATGACTGGTGCGTATGGTCGACCTAGCTTGCTATGACATTCACTAACCAAGCCTTTGTCGATAGGAATCGCTATCTTGGTAACATTCACTTGGCCGATTGGTAAGTAACCACCATCACACCGTTCTTTCACCTGCTGACTGTGCAGGAATCACAACCACCATCGATAGCTTCCTGCACAGCCCTCCATATTTGTTTGACACGATCGAGGCATCATCAATGCGATTCGCCGGTGTGATTGGAGCTTTATGTGGTATGCATCTTCAAAGCACCTCTCTCTCTCTCTCTCTCTCCGGATTCTTACCATCTCACAGGCTGGGCATTTGGCCACTTCTTCAACGGCTGGATCTTCAAGCGTCATAGCTCAAACTGGCGAACCGAGCTCCGCCTCCACGGTGTCTGGTTCCCGATAGGTAGTATGGCAAGCGGTCTCCTCACCTACGGACTAACCATGCACTTTGGCAAGCACTGGATTGGGATAGCCATTGGGTGGATCATGGTGAACATCGGCATGGTAGCCACGGTTGTGTAAGTTCCAAATCCACTCTCCTGAGTACTGTCGTATGTCTAACATCCATTGCTCAGTGCCATCTCGGCCTATACATTGGAAAAATACCCGGAGCAGGCGACCTGTGTCTCGGCCATTCTGAATATGTGGCGCACCTGCGGCGGGTTCGCAGTGGGATACTTCCAACCTGCATGGATTCAGCGCGATGGCCTCGGACTGGTCTTTGGCATTCAGGCTGCTATTCTGTGTGTGGCTGTTGCTTTGACTATCACTCCTGTGTTGTTGTGGGAGCGGAAAAGGCGGCTGCGAGTTGATGCTGAAGCTGATCCTTGAATTCTAATGGTGTAAATAACTGTATATGTGTGATGATAGGATTGCATTTGGAATATTTTGTATTTATTTTTGCTCAGACAATAGAATACGAGTTGTGCAATAAGGATAGTTGATCAAGAGGGACCTCGCGTCCAACCCTGAAACACACGTGACTGGTGCCTAATCCATCAGGCCACAATCCCGTTGCCGACCCGAACACGTCCGTGCCGTGTCCGTCGACGCCAGTTTCATGCTTAATCTATTCAACGCCATGGCTGGCTGCTGTACTCCCTACTACAGATTAATTGACATCAATCTCAAACTTGAGACATGATTTACCCCTGATCTTCAGCTCCTGAATCTTTCCCACTAACCAACACTCCTACTCTGTACGGGGTATACACAGTCGATCATTGCCTCGCTATGCAAAGTCCCGCAAGCGATGACGCTTCCCGTGGGGCAGCGGTCTGAAAGACGCCACCGTTTATTTGGCTTATGTGCCGCGTGGTTGCTGATCAGTCCCCAATGAACCTGTTGCTTGGCCTATCAAAGATCCCTCGTTCACCTCGTTCAGAGGTTCAACCATTTCTGCCTGCCTATGGATTATCCACTGTTGCCGAGGCAGTGTCAAACTCGTTTGACTCAGGGACTCAGGGACAGCGATCCCTGACCCTTTTTTTCCCTTCCGTGCTGTGAAACATTTGTTACAACCTTTTCTGTCTTTTCCCACCTTATTCTCGTTAGCTAAATGACATCGGTTCCTATTTAATCTTTAGATTGTCCTTGAGCACCAACCCGACTATGTCTAGTTCTCCGCGACGATGGCTCTTCGTGGTCTTTCCGATCCTTATATTCTGCATCATATACTACCTCTTTCGATTGCCTGAATCCAACCCGACAATCGTGAACAACCCAGAACAAATTCCTCAAGCGGGAGGAGAAACAATTGTGGTAGGGGAGGGGACAAGTCCTCCTCTAATTTCCCCTCCTAAAGAGGAGACAGTGGAGGAGAAATGTGGCCATTTACTACACGCACTCGACGATGTCATGGTCATCATCAAAACCGGTGCGACCGAATCCCTTGAAAAGGTCCCCATCCACCTCCGCACCACGCTGAAATGCGTCCCGCACTTTGCCATATTCTCCGACTACGAAGAAACTATCGATGGTGTCCGCACGTATGACGTCCTCCGCAACATCAGCGAGGCAACAATGAATAATGAACCCGAATTCGGCATCTACCGCCGTCTTCAAGAGGTCGGACGTGAAGGCTTGACGGACGCAGAATGGGGCGACGACACAAACGGCCCACTAGGCAAGGTCAATAACCCAGGATGGAAGCTCGATAAATGGAAGTTCCTCCCAATGATCGACAATGCACTAGAAGTCATGCCCGATGCCAAGTGGTACGTCTTCCTCGAAGCCGACACCTACATGGTGTGGCCGAACCTGATCGGCTGGCTGGCACACCTCAACCCAGATCGACATTACTACCTAGGAAGCCCCATGCAAATCGGCGAAACACTCTTCGGCTACGGCGGGGCGGGCATTGTCCTCTCACGCTGGACGATGAGCCTCCTGCACGAATACCAGATGCGGGCAAAGGAAGATCTCGAAGCGATGACGGCACACGAGTGGGCTGGCGACTGCGCGCTGGCGCGAGCGCTCCACGACGTGCACGTCGATCTGGTTTGGGCCTGGCCGATGATGATGACGTCACGGCCGTGGGAAATCGACCATTTCTCCGAGGGATACGGGCGGCAACCGTGGTGTTACCCTGCTATCTCATACCACCACATGGCGCCCAAGGATATCGAGAAGATGTGGGAGTTTGACCAGGCGTTCTTTGCTAGTGGGAAGAACGCGCTCATGCTGCATGCAGACGTTTACCAGAAACTTGTCTACGATGGGACTTGCTCGGCGCGCGACGATTGGGACAACCTCTCAGGGATCAAGATTGATTTTGCAGCTGGCACGATTCCTACGTTGGATGCTTGTGCAGAGGTCTGTGGGCACAACAACGACTGCTTACAGTATTCGTTTAATCACGCCGAGGGTGTTTGTAAACACGCGTCTACTACCTTTGCGGGTGTTGCTACCAATGGCACGCAGTCTGGTTGGATTACACCTCGTGTGAACAAACTCCTCAAGGCATTCCAGTCTTCATGCAATGAGGTGCAATATGTATTGGATTGATTTTTCTTTCGTTCCTCGGGCATTTTATTTTTCGTTGTCTGTACATTATCAACTTCCTTTTCTTTCCCCCTCTTCCTACTCGACCATCAATTCTCACATCAGAGGACAAGGTGATCCCATGCTTTCAAAAAAAGTCCTTGGCGAGGCGTTTTGCTATGGCGCTATATTGGCATTGTCTGCCGGTCAGATGAAGACTTATTTTTGGTCGCTGGAACCGTTTTCCGTTTCATTCTTTGTTTTCATTACATACATTTACTGATCGTTTCTAGTGATACCAATTTTTCCATCATATCAAATCAATTTAAAGACTCATTTACAGGTGCGGGGTTGGAGATGCTGTAATCTGGATGAAACTCCGATACACCGTAGAGTGTCCGAGTTATATGACTATCCTAAGTGATAAGCTATGATTCATTGAAGTTGGTTCACTCAACATGTCTTTGAAATTTACGGTACTTGAAGCTTACAATGACCATATAACAGCACCGTCCTTGATAAAAGTAAATGATTTCTCAATTCTTTTCTCTAAATCTTCTGAGTATTTTCCTGAACTTAGCTAGGTTATGAGATTTTCAGAATTATTAGATCCCCATGGACAGTCAAGAAATCGTCACGGTCTTTCCACCGGATGTGGTGATTTAGGCAGGCAACTGAATGCCGTACGGTATATCGAGGATTCTAGGTAAGAAAGTACAAGATATGTGTATAAAACGCAGAGTGATAGTCACCTGACATTTTTGCCCTATCTCTCTCTTTGACGTCAAACAAAGAAGTAAATCCAAATGTGGCCTGGCCTATTTCAGCTTGAGTGAAGTTCGCTGACAGATTAAGAGTGTAGGTTCCGATAAGACCTAATCAGCACTGTAGTATGTGTTGGAATATCCAACTTCACGCCATACTGATGATCACGAGCAACAGGCACAAGACTCGAGTTCAGTGTCTCTAGTTATATTGATTGAAGCATCAATATGTGAATTGAAGATGCGGCAGATGCGGGTGGATAATTGTGACCAGACCAGGTGGAAGGAGTCAGCTGTGGTTGTTTTGTTTTTGTTTCTCAACTTTGTGAAGCCACTCAGGCTGTTGTGACAATTACCATGACCATGAAAATTTTTAGTGGAGAGATTTGCGGCTGTATGTATGGTTGTGACCCGGCAAGGATTGTGGAATTGTCGTCAATCAATAACTTCCAAAAGAAAAATCCAGGTTGCGGATCTTGGTTATCGCAGTTGGTGCAGATATGTCTGCAGTTGCCAGCTTCTGGGGGAATGTTTGAGCATAGAGAGTTGAAAGTGTGGAAAGTGAAGTGGGAGGTGGGAAAAATGAGAAGATGGGGGAAATTCTGGGGGATGAGTCAAGATCGTTCATGACAGCTGGCGAAAAGCTGCCGACCGGGTCTCTTTGCGAGGTCACGCCTGGTTGTTGGTCTGCCTCGAAGCAACTTATAGTGAGTAGCATTTAAACTACCGGCCGGAGTGCTTCCACTGCAAGCCTGTCGACCAGAACCGTTTCTGGCTGCTGAATTGTTTTGAGATGAGGTGAGGGAATGGGGGATAGGAAGGGGAGATATGAGGGTTCCTAGAAACGAGTCAGTAAGTTAATCTTTATACAATGAAGGAATAAATACCATAAGAAATGGTTATAGGGAAACATGTCATGGAAGGTCCATGGAGGCAGGTTCATAAGAAGTAGGTCTTGGAGGATGTGATAAAGACGAAGGAAGGAGGGATGTGTAGGAGAAAGAAAAAAAGAAGAGACAGGAATGGGCAAAGGGGGGTATTTATACCCTGTAGCTTAAGGACCTAGAGAAACTCGGGTTGGTGACGATATTTGACTAAAAGGGAAGGACCCCCAGGGCTGGGTCGTGCCTTCCTTCCATCTTCGCGAATCACCTGACACCAGCTCTTTGGAACGCAGGGAATAAAACCCATGGGATTATCTGGAGATACACAGCTATATAATAACTAAAGATGAAGCTATTCCTGGATTGCACATAGATCTATGTACCAATATAGACATATAGACAGGGACAGGCTTTGATTTGTATCGTATATAGTTGAGCCCTAGTCTAGATCTGACCGATTTATTCACACAGACATACCAAGGACACCATCATAAGAGCAGCTTAGCTCAACGCCGCTCTCCGGATTGTCCACACACGACCACTGCGTACCGGATCTCAGTAAGACATGACCGTTCTCAGCAATCGGGCCTGAGACCCTCTCAAGTCCCAGTGTAAACAGATTGAAGTCAACGGCACCATCGGGGAAGTGTATGTAATATTGACTGTTGTTGCATCGGGCATTTTCCTTTGGCGAAGATCCGTATGACCTGGCATCAAACGGTATCAGTTAGCGTCTGCCATTGTCAATAGATCTTGATGACAAATTAGACTCACCAAATCAGGTTGCAGTCGGTTGGGGTGTCGTCGGGGTAGTTTGGATCAGTCAGGCTGAAATGCATTGTAGCAGAGGAGCCGGCGCTTGCTCTGGCCCAGAAGTCACTGATCTGGATAGAGCTGTCTCGCTCGATGATGGGGAAGGCGATGGCGCCGGCAACCAGAAGAGGGGAGACAACAGTAATCTTCATAATGAATTGATAGAAAGATGTCTGATATACTATGAGATATGAATATTAAATGAAAGAGATACTGTGGGAGAACGAATTATTTATATATCTCTAGATGGCCTGAAGTATACAAATCTGACCGAAACACTGCAGCATAAATGAAACTAAACCAAACCTATGCAAGTCTATGAAAGTCGCTGGTTGGTCGAATTGTAGACCGCCACCACCAATACTCGTGGGTAAGCAAGACAAATGTAACATGATGCAGCATTAATACGAGCAGGTAGGGCCAATTAGCTGTAGCTTACATGCAGTGTTATCCATATATAAGTAAGAAACAATACACATCAAACTGGTGTACATATCACATAGTATGTACATTGTATGTAGATAGTCGTACTAGTTTCGGGGTGAACTGTACAAAGTAATAATCATAAGTTTCCAAGGTACCCTCAATGCAATAATTTCCGTAGTTGTAGGCCGACATATTTTTCGCAGGGTCACTGGACGATTCTGTCTCAAGTAAGAAAGTCTCAAGAAACTTCTACCAAAAATGGAACCTAGATCGAAAAAGCAAATACATTCAACTGTTTACAGTGTCTTATGCCCATGCCTCGCTTTAAGGCCTCCCAATATCTTGGCGACGATCATTGCTGTCTACAGATTTTGTCTTAAACCCGGGGGATTCATGTCAGACAATAAAGACATGGCGAATGATAGTGCTTTGTTGACCGAAAATCTCTTCATATTAGTGATTAAGCACGGTAACCAGAAAACGTGCCTTTATCAAAGGCCATATTGAATCCGTAAGGGTCTATAAACTTCCCTGGGACACATCAGAACACCCGTGATTCAAGCAAAGCCAATAAAAGCCATTCTTATAGCAGAAGTTTCATCGCGAATGAACCTGGATGAGTATATCCATCTAATATTTCCTGCACAAAGTGAAAAGTGCCCTCTCCTGGACGATCCACTTACGCCAAGTCCAAATACCAAACAACCCTGCAGATCTCTCCTACTTAGAGTCTGTCTTGGCTTCATTTAACCGAAGCTGCGGTCGATCGGAGAATTAATTGGCAGTGGGAGGAAATTCTATATTGTAGTGAACGTGTAAATTCCGATCTACTGGACAGGCGGCAGCACAATTTCTAGCGGTTTATATGAGATATGTGAATATCTTAGAATTCCTATTGATGAAAGCACGTTCTCCAAGACCAAGGCCAATACCAAGACTTTGATTACCTCGGAAATTCGCGCGATTGCCGATGCAATGAGGTCAACGGTTACCTCGCCGATCTGGAATCCCTTCACTCACAATCCTTGCCACATTCCGGTATGCCATGACAGAAATACTGCCTTCGCATGGACATGACTTTGAAAGCGTAGCTTCCCACCTCAAGCAGGGTACCTCATGGAAGTTGAGACTGGCGTCCGATATTGCCGTCCTTCCAAGGTTAGCTGAACCACTCTCGGACTACGGGAGGCGCATGGGACGAAACCTTACTGTGACGCTAAAGAACCCAAATTCCTAGCTGATTGGACGATGAGGATGCGGATTTTTATCAGATGATCTGATAGGAGGTGATTGATTGGAATTTTTGGACATTGCTTGGCCAGCTAAACCGGAAATTTCCACGATATAATATGCTCAACTGTCTTCCTCCGGTGGTGCCGACCCTTTGCATACAACTTTTCATCCGCCAGCGAATTGTGAGGACCCCTCGATTGTCTATTCTGTTACAATGGAAAAGACAATCATTTCCGATCAGGTCACACCGGCCAGTACTAGCCATGATGCTGAGAGAATAGCGGAACTCAGAGTCCACCAGAACATGGATGATTTACCTGACGACAAGGCAAGTCTTTCTGGTCGAGACTCGAACGAGTTCCAGGGTGGCGTGCAACGAGTAAGAGCGATTACATCGGCATGGTCGACCAAGACGCTCATTCTCATGTTCATTCTGTAAGTCTGGATCTCAATAAACAGAAAGTAAACTAATATCCCGCCGAAACACAGGCTCTACCTTGTGTCCTTCGTAGATGCACTACTAAGCTCAGTCGAAACCGCACTGAACCCCTACATAACATCCTCATTCCACAAACATGGCCTCTTGACAGTCGTCAGCGTCGTTTCAACCATCCTGGGCGGTTCATCCAAGTTAACACTAGCCAAGATCATCGACATATGGGGCCGCGTGGAGGGATTCCTAATTATGCTAGTTCTCGTTACGATCGGTCTAATCATGAAGGCTACGTGCAAGAGTATGGAAATGTACACCGCAGCACACACTCTATACTGGGTAGGCCACATAGGCCTGACCTACGTTGTGGAAATCATGCTGGCGGACATGACCTCACTCAAGAACCGGATGGTCATGATCGGCCTGAACGGTACACCCGGTATCGCTAGTACCTTTGCAGGCCCGGAGATTGCCACACTCTTCTACACCAACCTCGACTTCCATTGGGCATTTGGTTCGTTTGCTATCATGCAGGTTGGGGTTTGTATACCTGTCGCTGCGGTGATGCTGTTTATGCAACGTCGGGCTGAAAAGAGCGGTACTCTTGAGAAGACTCGTTCTGGACGTTCCTGGTGGCAGTCAATCGCGCATTATCTCATCGAGTTTGATGGTACGTATTTCCATATATGCAGGTCTTTTTGAATTTGACATGTGACTAAAGAGCTGTTTTACCCAGTTGTCGGGATCATCTTGATCACAGCCGCATTCTCTTTAATCCTGATCCCGTTCAGCATCGCCTCCTACGGCCCTAAGGGGTGGGCGAGCGGATACATCATCGCGATGGAGGTCCTCGGTGTAGCGTGCGTGCCCGCATTCTACATCTGGGAACGATACTGTTCACCGGTGCAATTCCTCCCGTGGAAGTATCTGAAAGAACCAACAATGATTGGTTCGTGCATGCTGTACGGCGTGATGTTCGTCTCCTGCTTGTGAGTGCCAGTCTCTTCCAACGCTTAGAATCAAAGGCACAGCCTAACGCTTGCAAAACAGTACCTGGAACAGCTACTTCGGCTCATACCTACAAGTCGTCAACAGACTCGACATCACAACAGCCAACTACGTGCTCAACGCTTTCTCTCTGACCTCTTTCATCTTCAGCCCCATCTTCGGCCTGTAAGCACACCTCACCACCCCACACATACCTCTGTACAAAGTCTAACAAACTTTCTTCGCTTCTCAGAATAATAAGCTGGACCGGCGACTTCAAATGGACCGCCATGGCTGGCGTACCAATCTTCTGCCTAGGAACAGCTCTGCTAGTCCCGTTCCGCGCGCCAGACACACACGTGGGGCTACTAACAATGATCCAAATCCTCGTGGGACTCGGCAGCTGTCTGTTCACTGTGTGCGGACAGATAGCGATAATGGCGATGGTAACGCACCAAGAGATCGCAGTTGTAATGGCGATCTGGGGATTATTTGGGTCGATTGGAGCGGCGGTGGGATCTGCCATCGCAGGCGGGATGTGGAATAATATCCTCGAGAAAGAGTTGTATAACCGGCTGCCGCAGGAGAGCAAGCACCTTTCGAAGAGTATCTTTGCCAGTTTGGTGACGCAGATTTCGTACGCGGATGGGACGAAGGAGCGCGATGCTATTGTTGGGGCTTATGCTGATGTTCAGAGGAAGATGGCGATTGTTGGGGTTTGTTTTGTGCCGCTTTGTATTCTTTGTACTTGGTTTTGGAGGAATGTCAATGTTAAGAAGTTGGAAAAGGAGCAGACGGCTGGGAATGTGTGGTAGGGAAGGGTTCTTGGGAATTGGAAATGGACAGAGCTTGGATGGTTTGAATAGAGATAGAATAGCAAGGTACGTGGAGTATGTACGCAGGAGTAGAAAATATCGACGTTATGACTTGAGCGTTGACTTGTGATATTCTGGATAAAATATTTTATTTGTAGTGTGGCTTCAACCACTACACTTGTGCAGATGCGCTGGACTTCGGAGTATCCTATAGCGCGGGTGTATGTACATAGTTTGATGGCATTCAGCCTCTCGCAAGGCGGGGCGAATGAGAGTATTCTTCCTGTTCGATGGTGAGAGTATGAGCCGCCGAGATGAATCTCACGGGTGATTTGATACTAAACATTGGACTTGGGTTGTGATGGTGGCTATTATGTGGCCAAAATATATACCCGTGGCCCATTTAGATTAAGACGGCAAATTTGCCTAGAAGCACGGTGGCATCTATAGACAGCCCAGGAGGCTAGGGGATGGCCAAGACAATGGATGCCCTTTCAAGATGGGGTAGACCAAAGTAACATGGTCTCTAAAAGCTAGCGAGCGAAATCATGCCGATATCTCTCAGCCGGCCATAGACTCCTCGGGGACCTCCTGGAACGTCTCTGGGAAGAACCCAGGTGGCGGCCAGATATCCGCTATAGAAGGTGGGTGCACCAGTGGTTGTGATCCGCCCAAGCGATCTGGGTCATGACAGAAAGCCTGGAACGTGCTCTCGTCCAAGAAGCCGAAATCCTTCAGACCAGCCTCGCGGTTCGTGGACCATTCAGTGGTATCCAGGTACGCGAGGTCTTTGAAGATAGCATCGATGTCGCCGACGGAAGTGACGTTTCCAGGCATCATTGGGTTTGAGCTTGTCGAGTCGGGAGTTTGTGGTTGTGGTTGTTGCTGATGTTGCGCGCTACCTGTGCCATACACGGAATCTGCCCTGCTGCGTGGTGTGATCTTGTCCGGTAGGACTGACTGTACTTCCCTTGGGTGGTGTAGTGAAACATCCATCATGCCTAGATCCGTGTTTTCCATTACTGTGTCTTTTGGGGTCAAGGATTGCCCGTCGACTGGCATACTGATGCCAAGAATAGAAGAGTTGTAATCTCCTTCGCCGTTTTGGGGTAGGCTGCGAGCTCTACCTAGGGATTGGATGGAGCCTGCCATGGGTGCACCCGAAAATGGAAGGCCGACTGCCCCTGGGAAATTGGATGGTCCGCCAATAGCATCCTTTGGGTGCTGCCACCTCTCCATGGCGGAAACCAAAGATCCATATGCTGGCCATGTGGAGGTTAAAGCTGCCGTTTTGTGTCGGAACTCGTCTGCCCACCTGGCAAAGGGGAAAGTGTCCGATGAGTCGGCAGTAGTCCGAAGTCTTAACGTTTGCTCGGCAATTGTGCGAAGACTTAGCTCAAACAGCGGTGGACAACCGCAAATAGAGAAGTTCTCCAAGTGTTGGGTGAGCATAGAGAGCCCTCGGTAGAGGAGCTTCTTGGCCCCCTCTGTGGCTGGACGCTGTGAACGGTGCAACCCTTGCTCACCCGGAATCAATTGCAGATAGAGCCAAAGCAGGGTGGCAACATAGGTTAGCCCTAGGTAACTCTGATGGGGAAGCAGGGCTGAATGCCGTTCTGGATATATGCTTTCTGGTCCAATCAGACGGCATCCCAGAGGTAGGCAGTCATCCCACTGCTTAAGCTCCATGACCAACTGATGCGCAAAGGTGGCCATATTGTATCCCGAAGACATATGGCGAGAGATCTTATTGAGAACGCTCGCCAACTCAACCAAGCGGTTAAAGCAGCTCAAGGCCAAGAGTGGTCCCCGGCGCGGCGGGTTCTTGCTCCCCTGTGGAGCACCCGTGGGTGGTAAAACGTCCACCCAGGAGTTCCACTCCTCCAATCCATCCTCTTCCAAAAGGCCCACCGCAGTAAGGTCGCTTGGAGGCATGGCTGGGCTCCGTGAAAGGCGGAAAGAGAGCAATGAATCAACCACAAAGCATCCTAAGAAGACCGCCTTACCTTGTCTAAGCTCATCAGACCGCCGGCTGTCGGACACATATCCAACACCCATGGCAACCGCCATGCGCACGGCTTGTCCGCTCAACAGCCAAGCCGCGGTCCAATCCTCGAGACCCATGTTAACCAAGGTCAGCAGCAGCAATGCCTGGATATGGCCGGGTTCATAACGCTCTTTCTCCATGGGGATGAGATTCCGCGAGACGGCATAGTATTCCTTCGCCAGGGCAACTGTTCCAGCGGGGCCGGCCCGTGAATTTGTTCGCGATTGGGTGATAGTGTAACTCATGATAGCCCACAGGGCGGCATGATCGCCAGACCCAGGTGAAGCTGTGGCAATAGAGAAAGGGGCATTGGCATAAAGGTAGGAAGCGCGAAGAATATTATGCTTGGTCACCACGGGAAACCATGAATGCGTGACCGCAAAGTAAATATCGAGCAGCTGCGACGTCTGAGGCGGCAACTGCAGCGTATGGGGACTGGGTCCAGCGACACCCCGACCATTCGAATCTTCGGATAGTCGAGCCCGCTTGACACCCGGCGATACGGCAAAGGGCTCAACTACACGCGGGGCACCCGGACCGAGCGGGGTGGAAGTGCGAGCTACTCGATACCCCCATTGACCGTCGGCGCCATCATCTTGCGGATTACGCGATCTCTTCCCAGTCGTCGGTCCCGGCGTATCAGAATTAGAGAGCATTTTCTCCAGGGCGCCGAACAGCCGGCTCGTTTTCCAAGATTCGTGTAGACTTTCCGAAGCACTATCATCCGACCACACGGACATCAATTTCTCGCGACGACCGGCGGACTCGGCAGTGTTTCCTAGCATGGCCAGCATGGTATCCTCGAATCCCTCAATGTTACAGATCGACAGCGCCCACAGCTTTTCCAAGCCACGGACGTAACCCTCGGGGAGACCGCGTTTCTTCGCATGGGGGTCGTAGGAGCAGGACTGGCCCGATACCTGACAGGCGGAACAAGTGGGACGAATGCCGTCACATTTATCCTAGGGTCGCCGGGATGTTAGACTGAGCAAATGAGATATCCGAGAAAAGGACATGGCGGGACGCGACTCACTTTCTTACTGCGACAGCGATCGCAAGCTCGGGAGACCCTCTTGCGCCGAGGGGCCTTATCTGATCCCTCATCCATGAAGAGGGGTTATTAGCGCAGAGGACACGCCATGTAGAGTGGAATAAAGGGAACAGCGAGCTCTAGGTCAATTCCGAGTTCACTGAATCGCAGAATAAATTTGCAAGTAATGCCAAGGTCGGACCGTATAAGAAGCAGGCCGAGACTCGGAACGGGGTCGAAGATGAGTGCAACTGCGAATATAAAGTGGAGGAGCAGACTCTAATCAAACCACCATGTAACTATGGAGTAGTTAGCCTCCACGACAAAGGACACAGATAGGCAGGCCGAGGGAGGACTCTCGGACGTGAAGTTCGGGGTGTGAAGGTACTCGGAATTATCGGGGGATCTCCAACGACCCCACAAATTTCCCACATACTCCGAACATTGACTTGCTACATCGTATATAGCCGATTTATAGATTGAGAGAGCATACCTGTAAGTAGACATGACTACACCATTTACACTGATCAGACAAGGCACCAAGGCACCAAGGTATCAAGGCATCAAGGCAGGCATTCCGGATGTACACCCGACCAAAGCCGACGACGCTTAACCCGATTAGGACTTTATATGCGGCGTAAAGAGGCTGTAGAGTGAGCATTAGTTTCTCAAAGATCAACCTGGAGACTGGGCTCAACACTAACCCTATATCGGCATCGATATGCACTGTGACTTGTGTAAGAGATCCTACGGGATCGACATTAGCGCGGTTATGTTGATGCAGTTTGATATTTCATCGTCAATTTCTGCCTACAACTTGCAGTATATCGTATTGTATGAACGGATTTCGATATAGG
Organism: Penicillium roqueforti; assembly: GCF_015533775.1. Classification (NCBI taxonomy): domain Eukaryota; kingdom Fungi; phylum Ascomycota; class Eurotiomycetes; order Eurotiales; family Aspergillaceae; genus Penicillium; species Penicillium roqueforti. Next base: position 114,777 of record NW_024067602.1, read on the forward strand.
CTGCATTTAGTCGCTTCAAGCTGGCTGAATTAGAAGATTTCGTTGGTTCTTTTACAGATGGAAGAGAAAACATAGCCTCCTTTCCAGCTATAAGTTTACAATTTATTCTCTGGCACGATTCTATGGTTCCAATTAGTTTTCGAAAGGAAAAATGTAAGTTCTTTCTATCCTATGTGACTGAACTTCTTTGCCACTACAGACTCGGGAGGAGGGCGAGCTCGTATAAAGTAGTATAAAGCTCGCTCTTATAGACTTGGGAATCTATAAACCGTACGGAGCATGCATAAAAAGATTATCGTGCCACGAACTAGGCTGTCCCAACCCCAGGCCAAGGTTTTATTCTCAAGAACTACGGATTCTCGCACCATAGCATTGGGTATGGCCGACACATACCAACCGCCCGGCATGCAAGCTTGCTTTTTCTACGTGTCTCCTTGCTATCATGCATTATAAACCATGTTGCCTATGGAGCAGAATACTACAAAATTCAACCATTCTACCCCAAAGAAGAAAAGCCAGCGCTTCCAAGTATGATTTATTGGACCAGGGAGATGAACTATGAACAAATATGGGCATAATTCCCAATTTCCACAATTACAATCCTAGTACGGAGTACTATGTATGTGTGCCTTTACGGGTCGGTCCGTTTCGTATACGTCGTGTACTTCTGTCAGTGCGATTTGAGATAGGCGGCTACATGAGGGGGAAGTCTTACTCTCAGTCTTACTCCGTTGATCTATACTCCCTACGTCCATCAACATCACGAGCGCCGGACGGAGCACGATGTCGCAAAATAAGCAAAAAGTATGCCAAATTCCCAGAATCACCACAGGAAGTTACTTTGGGACAAAATGATGCCAAAGTGTCCGCACCGAACTAATTTAGATATGCATCATGTAAGAAATCAATCTTTTAGTGATATGTAAATTCTTTTGATTATAGGGACTGCAGGCCGAAGGTACTGGCTCCCGTCTCTGCGAAAGTACGCCGCCACTACTCCGTGCATGGGGGTGCTTTATTTGCAAGGATCTCAATACACTTCATTGGCGCGATGTATACGCTTTCCGAAAGTAGTCTTCTTGATATGTACACTGATGGTTTCGTCTTGCTCTCTCAACTGGGGACTGTGTGTATCGCCGCCCCTGGCACCTGCTATACCATGAACACAGAGGTAATCATGCGCTGGCACATTGCGCATGGTGGCTTGGCTGGCTCTCTTCGACCCGTCGCTATTTGAATTGATTAGTTGGTCGTGGCAGGAATCGTGGCATTATCACCTGGAATCAATTCAGAAGCCGGCTGACTTGAAGCAATGGACGAACTCTATCTATCGGTACAGTCGACAACTTTAATATATAGCAATTGAGTAAAGACATAGTCCATGATCAGTCTCAGTCTATTTCTTATCCTTCCTCGCTAAACTGCCTCTGGGCCGGGCTCTGGCATATCCCATAATGAGCAATAAGCGTCAGGTCTTCGTTTCGCTTCATCATCGCGACTCTCCTTCTCTCGGCGGGAATAGGCAACGACTTGGCTATGCAGCCTACCATTGGGGGATTCTCATTTCTCCCAAAAATTCCAAAGGACTAGACTGCTATGCTTTCGACGTTAGCGATGGACTTATCCTCGATCCTGTAAATAGGCTTAATTGCAATGAGGGATACAATTGGCACTTTCGAGAGAAAGTAAACGTTGATCCAACCCAGGGTGGCCACCTTATTGGAATGGTTATGGTTGGAAAGGTGCCTCATGAGGCTATCGATGCGCAAATCTACGGTCTTCTTAAAGCAATTCCACTTCCCCAAAAGGGTTCACGGCCGGAGCAAAACTGCGTTACTTGGACGAAAGCCGTAATTTACACGCTCCGAGAGAATGGTTTTGTGGAGATATTCGATATCGATCGGTTTATGGACAAGACGCTCGCATTCGCGGATCAACGCATACACCGCACAAAATCTACACCCAATAGAATCAACTACACCAGTCGGAGTATGTGACTCGTGAAACGCCTCATATGGAGGGAAAGCTATGACACTTACTATGGAAGGGTGGACGGACTAAGAAAGAAGAGGAGAGAAGAAGAGTGAGGAGGGGAAACGGGAGGAGAGGGAGAGGAAGGGAACGAATCATGTTATATGAGTGAAAGCCTTAGGCGTTCGAATAAGATCTCATTGCGAGACCGATGCTGTCACGCAAGCCCTGAATCAGATGCTCTCTCCCTCGCCAGAACATTTGTGGATCATCCAATAGCCTCCAAAGAACTCGTTCCGCTTCAAGCTTGTCGTCATATCTCTTCTCTAAAGCATTTGCCAATCCACTATACCATTCTGGCTGAGCTATCGCGCCGTAGTTTGCCTTGGTATACTCCCAATATTCCGGGTACCAGCCGCCAAATTGCCAATCAACGATCGCAGAGACCTTGCCATTATGCACCATAATATTCCGAGGAGCGAGGTCTGCATGGGTAAAGCAACTTCGATAGCGACGGGAGTGGCATTCTGCGATCTCTGGGCCTAATTCATCCAGAGGGATATCCGCTCGAATGTATGAGTGGAATGCTTCGTGGCTCACAAATGGTCCGAAACCCCAACTTCCGACTCGGTGATCAACGTTCTCACCGAAATTTGTGGATGCAACTATTCCTTCTCGCGGAGGTTCCAGTTTCCGAAGCTGGCTAACATATCCCGCAACCTGGTTGGTAATGTACTTCTTCTGATCTTGCGATAGTTCGGCGCGGTTCCATGCTATATCGAGACTCGTTCCACGGATAAACTCCATTTCAATATAGAACCAATAATCGTAGTAGTGGGTGTTGAATACTTTAGGGACAGGAATTGATGTGTGCTGAGCGACGTATTTCATGGCTTCTAGCTCCGATATAGGACAAGGCCCTTTAATCATTCTGCCAGGGCTGACTCGGACTCCACGTGGTCCAAGTTTATCTGCTCCAAAGGTTTTCTTGCCAATCCATAGTCGAAGTGGAAGAAGATAAGAGGTTGGGTGCTTTTTCTTATTCGCCATGGCTGGCTTGGCTCGGTAGATGGTTTCCCTTGTATTATTGATAGGGTGAAAAGAAAGAAATGTGAATCGAAGAGTCGGTTGAATCCACGTTTCACTGTAGTGCTTGGGCTTATAACTAGTAATTTGGCCCAAGCTATTGTAGCTCTTCATTCTATATACAATGTTAGAATGGTTCCAACTAGTCAATCAGGCACACTATCTCATTATTACCCAAAACAGTGGAGGAGTACGCTATCCAGGATATAGAATCAATCGTCTATGTCCTTGCAAATACGGGGGGCGATGCGGTCTGATTTGAGAATAAGGTGTGGTTCAGGGGTACAGGTAGGAAGGAGGCGAGCAGACTGTTTACAGGTGACAAAGGGTGGGTCACATGACTATCAACACGAGCATCGAGTTGGGATATCGAAGGCGATGTGAAGGTCCATGGAGTTCTAAACATTTATTTCGTGTGATTTCGTGTGATTTGGAGACTTCGATATTGGCTATAGCACTAGTATAAACATTTCCCCACAAACCCACATCTAAAAGTAAAGGGATCCATAAAGACTTGTAGTAACTCATGGTGAGCTCTTCGGACCAGCTTCCAGTAGATGATCCCGCGAGAGACATAGATTTGACATGAGATGATGTGCAGTCAACTCCACTTTGAGATTTGTATCTTGCATCTCTCCAGACCGAGATCTGGTGGAAAAGCCTTTTGCCGGAACCAAATTGGCCGGCAACTTCCTAAATTCCTCATTCCGGGGAACATCTACCAACTTGGAACATCACTTGGCATATTGTTCGACTAACATACTTAGATCAAGACTATTCCAGACTGTATTGTCCTGTCTGTTGTCCACATGAGCATCCCTTCTCATCCCTTCTCAACATCTCCCGCATTCGATCTCCGAATGCGATTCTATGCCTTCTGATCATGGCGCTCGTTCACTCGACATAGACCCTAATTGATCTATCGCCTCTCACCATGCTCGATTCTAAACCCTCAATTTCCCCCACGGTCGACGCCAAGTCCGACATCCCCGCATGTGCCACCAAGGAATCCTCCTCTCCAACCATGCTCCGCCCCGAGTCCGCCCCTCGAACATTTGCTCCCAATGCATCCCTCATCCTGATCGGCATCCGCGGATGCGGCAAGCGCTCGCTAGGCTTTGTCGCCGCGACCGCGCTGAAGCGACGCTTCATTACCGAAGACCACTACTTCCGAGAGGTTACAGGCGTCACGCGACAGGAATACCTCAAGCGGTACGGCAGCCAGGAGTTCCAGCGACGTGACATCGAAGTCCTGAAAATGATGCTGGATAACCACCGCACGGGCTGCGTCGTGGAGTGTGGGCTTGCCAGTCTGACGCGACCTGTGCAGGATCATCTGCGTCGCTATGCCCGGTCCAACCCAGTGGTGCATCTGCTGCGCGATATCGATCGCATTCAGCAGTTGCTCGGTTTAGAGGACCAGGCGGTACGGTTGTTTCGGGAGGGGGACCCGATGCATCGGATGTGTTCGAATTTCGAATTCTATAATCTTGAAGATCGAACGCCTGCGTCGGAGGATGGGAGCCCCGATCGCCGGTCTGCGGATTATTCATTCAAACTGCAAGAAGTAAAAGAGGACTTTACGCGGTTTGTGCAGTTTATTACTGGACTCGATGTGAACTATTCAAGCTACGATTCGCCGTTCGTTCTGCTGGAGACGCCCCCAGAACTGCGCTCTTTTACCCATGCTATCTTCGTGCGATCTTCCGATCTGATCGCCGACAATGTCAACCTGACTGAACTTGAATCTGGTGGAGATGCCATTGAGCTTTGTGTCGATCGATGGGCCCCAGACATGGCAGCCACTATCAGCAAACAGGTCTCTGTCCTGCGTCGAAATGCGCGGACGCCTGTGATTCTCTCCGTTGACACCTCATCCATCGGCGTCCGCTCCCCGGAGCCAGCCACCTCTTCTTCTCGATCTTACTTTGATATTCTCGCGCACGGTCTGCGCCTGGGTGTGGAATATCTTGTTGTAGACCTAACTCAAGACCAATCCCGGCTGGCTGGGACTATCATAGGTCGGGGGAATACCAAGATCATCGGCCAGCAGGTCTTTGAACCATCTTCCCCCACTACATGGGACAGTGCGGACTGCGTCGCCATCTACAACGAAGCTGAAAAGCTCGGCTGCCAGCTCGTCCGCCTCCTCCGAGTTGCAACAAATCGCGAGGACAATGCCGCTGTGACTGAGTTTACTAATAAAATCCGATCGCTCCCGGGAGATCACCCACCGCTCATTGCCTATAACGTTGGTGCCCTAGGGCGCACCTCACAAGTGTTCAACTCAATCCTCACTGCAGTAACACACCCAGCGATCACCCAGTCTGCAGATTATAAGCACGACCCGCAAATAACCTCTCGCGACGCAGTCCGCGCTCTATTCCAAAGTTACGTGCTCGACCCGCTCAAGTTCTACATCTACGGGGAGAATGTCGCCTACAGTTTATCCCCGGCAATGCACAATGCGGCACACCAACACTGCGGCATGGGCCACACCTACAGCATCCCAGAGTCACCCTCTCTCGCGGTATTAGACCGACTGGGCCGTGATCCACACTTTGGGGGATCCAGCGTCGTGCAGCCATGGCGCGTACAGGTATATCAAAAGCTCGCCTCGAAAAGCCGACACGCCGAAGCCATCGGGGCAATCAACACGATCATGCCGCTCCGCGGACACGCAGACGGAACAATGTTCCCACTTCAGGAACAAGCCAGCCGACGCAACCAAGCCGGGCGCGTGCTGGGATGGTACGGTGAAAACACTGACTGGGTCGGGATAATGACGTGCATACGGCGACATCTCTCCCCGCGCAACGCGATTAGCGCAAAAACAACAGGCCTAGTGATTGGCGCGGGTGGCATGGCGCGGGCCGCCATCTATGCCATGCTCCGACTTGGGTGTCGGAAGATCTTCATATACAACCGCACGCAATCGCGTGCCGAGGAAGTCGCGCGTCATTTCAACTCCTGGGCGTCGTCGCAAGTCGACTCGGCTGAGGTAGTTTGTGTCTTGAAGTCGCTTCAGGAAGACTGGCCCGCGGGCACTGCTCAGCCTAGTCTCGTTGCGTCTTGTGTGCCGGCTGATCCAGACCGAGATGAACCACCGGCAAACTTTGAGATGCCAATGCAGTGGCTTGGGAGTCCTACGGGGGGTGTGATTCTCGAGGTGAGCTTTTTTCCCCCGGGATATTTTGACTTCTTGTCACACGTACTAATTGCATATAGTTGGCATATAAACCCCTCGATACGCCACTTCTACGACAAATGCGCCGAGTCCGGAGCGAGACCGGACGGCCTTGGGTCTTGTCTGACGGATTAGAGAATGTTACCGAACAGGGAATTGCTCAGTTTGAGTTGATGACCGGTCGCAAGGCACCTCGGCGGCTTATGACCTATGAGGTTCTACATAATTATGTGGGTGATAGTGGGCGTTTTGACGAGAAGACTATTCAGGCTCGTCTAGATGGTGTTGGGTCTCCGGTTACTCAGAAACAGGAATAGAGTGTATTTTTTATGACTGTGATCGTTTCTTCTTGACTTCTTTCGTCAGTTTTGTATATATAAAACAATCTCAAACAGTTTATAGCAGACTCGACTCGATATAATCTCAATCGCGTGCGCTGATAACACTCTCCTATCAGCACACCGCCCGGCCCGAGCCCTCTTTCTTTTGTTTGGGTCTCGTCAGCTTCAAACTCGACTCCCCCTGAGGTTTCTTTGTGTTCCTAGCCCTCTACAATATAGTCAAATTGACTTGAATAGGGTATACTACCATCAATGCCAGGGTTTTCGCCCGAGCAGACCGACTCGATAACGGCAACATGGAAGAAACGCAAGCGGGACCATGAGGAGTCAAGGACTCTAGCACGTCCGTAAGTCTTACAATGTATCTCAGTGAGGTGAAAATATAGATTAACATGCTTTTCAGAACAACATATGCCCCATCCTACCGAGTTGATTGGCCCGAATACGACGGTAGCTGCTCACTGCCTCTATCACGACACCCAGAAGGAACAGACATATCCTTCCGACCACGCTGTCTCCCCCGCAAGCGCCGACATATCCAAGGTCCTTATATAGCACTACCGTCTCACCAGTTCCAGCCTCAACACCAACTCCAACACCCACATCAACTCCAACACCAGCAATCCCCGACCCACCTCTCCCCAAATGTCTACAGCACCCCAAACCAAGACCCATACTCACCCCCGGTCTCCCCCAAAACCCTCGTCCCCTTACACTACCCAACTCAACAATCCGCCTCTCCCTCCGCCCTGCGCCCCTGCCACATCTGCCACCGCCGCCCAACAACCCGTCAAGTCCTCGACGCCTATGCAGACTGTGATCTCTGCCACGAGCGCGCATGCTTCATCTGTCTCCGGCAATGCGACAGCACATCCTGCGGCGGAACATTCGGTCTAGCAGAAGATCCAGGAATACACATGCACATGCGCACAAGCTCAACCGACGACGTCAGCTACGGTGCCAGTGAGGCGCCGAGGAGGAAAATATGCTCCGGCTGTGCAGTGGAGGAAGTCACCGAGAATGGGGCGGAGATTGTACGCTGTCTTGACTGCGTGCGTGGTGCGGGCTCGTGGGCTCCGGTGGCTATTCCGTCTGATTGGGATTTGGATGACATGCGGCATGAGGATATGACTGGATGAGGGTTATATATGGAGTTGATTTACTTGCCTTCTACCGGGGGTATTGAAAGCGGATATGACAGAATGACAGATGAAACTATGGCTTAACATTCTTTACAACCTCAGGGTTGTTGCTGCTCCTTGGGGGTGGCTTTTTTTCTTCGGAGTTTGATCCTGGGACTGGACTGGCTGGGATTGAGGCGGGTTTGTTTTTGGCATTTATATTGGACAAACAGCATGGCAAATTAATGATTTTTATTGCTCTATATTGTAGCAAATAGCATAATGACATCGGCCTTTATATACCCAACTCTATTTATTGACAGACTATACATACTACTCTTGGTTTACATCGAAAGGTAGAAACCAAGCCAAACCTAAGTAAAAAGCCAACGCTTATATTCCTGTCCAGGTAGGAGGTAACTGAGCGGGCAATGCCTCAGTCATGGCTTGTAGGCATATTTCCTGCCATTAGTAGTAAGGCAAGTAGGTACTTACGATTTGTATGTAAACCACTAATAAAATCAAGTCTTTTTTGTCATAGCATTATTAACTGCTTTATCGTCAACTACTTTAGCAACTACTAGCCGGACAATTCGGGGGAAAAATAGGGTTTCGGCACATCAGCCTTGTGGGGTGCCCTAGTCCAGGTCCAGGCGTGAACTTTCGTCTTTCTCTCTTCTCACTGCATGATTGTCTGTTCTACGATTCTACAGATCGGCGACTATCTGGTATTTGCATGTTTGTAACTTGCTCCTTCTTTCTCTCATTCCTCATATTATTTTGAATAGAATACACTCTGCTTCCTTTGCAAGATCTGGCACATCACAACACTTTCCTCTCATCTTACATCTCATAGCACTATCACTTGGCTGGTCACAGCATTACCCTCTCTACTATGATCTGCGACCACACCAGCACTGCATACTAGCACTATTTAACTAGTGCTACCGCGACCGCCTTTAAAATCAACCGCAGCTATGCTATTGCTACATCCTAATCATCCTCAGCGTCTTCACTACTCCATCCTCGCCCACACTACAACCACATTCTTACCAGGATGAGCTGGAGCACCGTGCGGAGGGTATGGAGGGTGCCGCCAGCGAAAATATCATAAGCTCTTCTTCAAGCTCAAAACCTCAGTGAGGAAGCTCTTGGGCAACCACATCGACCGAGGTAAGCTCAAGAAAGCAACCGACAACCTAGAGGATAAGAGCAAGCAATATACGAGCGTCCGGATCTCAGAAATGAGCGTGAAGAACGTGGAGCAGTGCCTCTATCTTCAATTCGATAGCCATGATCGGGAGATGAAGGACGTGCAGTCGCTTCCGCTCCCTACCTCGGTACGCAATTTAAGACATAGAGTATCGGGGGAATCTAGCTAATTGGATATAGTGACTACACTAGGTCTCATTGAGAAGACTTTTGGTCAATCTAGAACCACCGAAGCTAGTGCCCGGTAGGTTATTGACCCTATCATTCTTAACGCATGCGACAGCCACCGCAGATATCAAAAATGCGCAGCTATTGAATATCCAATATGAGAGGGGCTATACTTTCGGCCCGGTTACCCTTGACCGAAAGAGGGTGGTTCTTTCTGGCAGACCGGACTACGGTGTCTGGTATGGCGAGAGCGAGTACACTGGATCTATTTGGCATTTTTTAAAAATTAGTCACAATTCAAAGGTAAGCTGGTTCATATCAGCCAAGTGAATCACTCTGATATCTACTAGTGGTCAGAATTTGCTGTTATCGTCGTCGGGGCGCTCTCGAGAAGCCGTTCGGTTTGCTAGTGTGGATGCTACGGAAGGCAGCTGCCATCTCCCCAGGAAACCTTGGCGGAAACTTACAGTGGAGTAGGGTCTGAGGAGATGGATAACTATTGATCTTATCCCTAAGTAAGATAGTATTCGAATGAGCGGTGCTAAGGGGAAGGAGGAGTGTTGTACTGATTCATGGCGCAGCATGGCGTTGGCCGACACCTCTTCCCCCTTCTCACTTGAGTCAGCTCTTATTGCGAGGCCATCATTGCTAGTTGCTTAATCTCTACCTTTTAAGCCCTCTCAAGCCTCTCTCATTTCTCCCCACCGTCATGTTTCGTGCACCTTCATACTTTCTTCTCAATAAAGATCCCCGTAGGCCTTGACAAGTGCTGCAGCACCTAGGGAATTTTGGTGCTGAGTTAGGGTACTGCGCCAGCATAATTCTCTCAAGAATTGCTTTAAATGGATAAAATGGGTTTGGCCGCCTGGCACAATTATCTACCAGCACTTTATGAATATGGTAAGGGTATAGCCTGAGTTAAATCTCCAATGTTCATCCACATACAACCCTACTTCTTCCCAATCTCAATATCAATCTCGTCCCTCCATCCTCCAGCTACCTACCAAACCTCATCTGCGCTCCAGCAAAGTGCCAAAGACCACGCATATACCCCTGATACTCAACCGCCTCCCCATCCCCGATAATTCCATGACTGCGCCCACCGGTACAATACATCTCGGTCAACCTCAACTGCCATGGCGGATACCCATCGAGCTTAAGGAACGGACCAAAAACAAGCAACAGATCTGGCTCTGGCTTGAGCAACGTATCTGGCATCGTGGGATCCATGGACAGTGGCTGCGTAGTGATCTCGCTGATCTCCGCGTCGACCAACTCCGGTGTGATATCTTCCGGTGAAAGCTTGCCATTCTGGCTCATGTCCGCTAGGGTCTTAGTTAAGTCGACGAGGGTCTCACGGCCATCGGTTGAGGAGAGGAGGAGGATTGTCAGGGTTTCGGGTTGGGTTGTGGTGTCGATGTTTTTTGAGATGGGTGCGCTGCGGTGTACTGGGTGGTGAGGAGCGTAGAGTTGGAGATTTGGTTGGTGGCTGGGGGTGCCGTAGTAGGATGCGAGTTTGGTGGTGATTATTTGGTGGAGAGCCGGAATGCAGGATTTCAGGACGCCTTGGTAAAGGTTAGTATCACTCTATATATCCTAGAATATAGAGAGGAGATCATTCATACCGGACTTCTCGTATATACTGAGCTGGCAAATTCCCGAACACGAACTCCAGGCCGCCAGTTCAGCAATCTCATCCATCAACACCGCGAGAGCATCATCTTCCTTCCGAAGCGTGAGAATCGCACTTAAATGTTGCGGCAAGCGCTTGAGATTCTTCACATCTTTCCGGATCAGCTCGGGGGTGCGGTGGTGGTGATAGACGATTGCGAAAATGCGGTCGATGACGGCATGGTACGCCTGCAAGAGACGGACGACAATACCGAATATGATATGCGTGATGGCATAGGTGAGGTAGTAGGTTTGCGATTTGAGGAATGTGCGGACAGGCGTTTTGCGTGGTGTTTTGCGGCGTTCGCTAGTCGATTGAGGTGATGGTTTCTGACCAAGCTCCGTGGGGTCGGGGAGATAGCTCTTGAGGAGGGATTCACGTTCTGCTATGCTGAGTTTTGTGCCACGGGCGCGTAGATCGCCGCGCAGGATCTCGCGGTCTCGTTGGGAGACCATTGTCGTGGTGGGTGAAGGAGGGAAGTGGAGATGTGGTTGTACGACGGAATTGTTGAACAGCTGGAGGTTGTGTACTAATGATGAAAAGTTGTTATTGTTATGGCTGTTTTCGAAGTATGTCAAATGATGTAAAGCATTCTTTCTATTTATATTACGATATCGAGTCCAGCTTCGAATATCTCTGCCTAGTGTTCAAGTGCACACTGTATATAGAAATAGAATATGTGCGTGGCAGTAAACCTCCCGGACCAGATCCGTCATCTCCCTCAGCTTTCCCCGGATTCCTTCCTACAATTATTCCCCCAACAGTTTAAGGGAGAGGAGACACCATTGTCCAGCTCTGCAGGCAGCTCATGTCTGTCCACTACCAATCATGATGGACAATGCATCCATCATCACAAACTCCGCCCGCACCATCTTCCCCCAAGGCCCCAGTTTCACCCTCGAAGACTTCTCTAGCCGGGACTTCATTGTCAAGGAGTTCATTGAAGCCCTCTCCGACACTGCTATATCCCACCGTCGCTCGCTAGCCGGTACCGCCGCCGCCGCCGCCAACCAACCCTTCGATCCCAAACCCCTCATCCGCGCCTTCGAAAGCGCCCAACGTCGCCTGAGCGAGCTCTCCGGGGACCTCGAGCTCCGCGAGAATGAACTCTCCGCAGCCGTCCGACGTGCAGAAGCGCAACACAGCCAGAACCTCAACACCCTTGGCCAGAAGCTTCGGCACACCATCGAAAACTTTCAACAGCTCGACACGTCTCTAAATGCTCCCGGCCGCGAGCATCCAGCAGGGACGGGGAACATGGCAGTGGAGACAGGAAAGCGCCTAGAGGAGCTAGACCGACAGCGACGACGAGCTCTGGATGCCCATTTCCTTATCCAATGCTGGGACGGCGTGTGCAATCGGGGCGAGATCTCACTATTGGAGGGCCTGCGACGATCTGGCACGGGAGAGGCAAAGGTGCGCTCCGCAAACATTGCGCGCCAACTGCTGCGCATTAGTCAACGACTAGACCCGCAGAGCTGGCAGGAACACCGGGCTCACTCGAATGGTGGGTACGGGAATAGCTCTTCGTCTGAGGATCTCAGCGAAAGCAGCACGCCGCGGCGGAACACGCGGGAGATTATTGAGAAGTTCTCCGAGACGCTGGAGAAGGACTTGCTAAAGCAGTTTGACGATTTCTACCGCAAGGCTAACTTCGACGGTATGAGGGATTGTGCGACTGTGTTGCAGGATTTCAATGGCGGCGCTAGTGTTATTGCCTTGTTTGTCAACCAGCATCAGTTCTTTATTGAGCGCAGCCAGCTGGTGACGGAGGAAGTCGGTGGCGATCCAGAGTCGTGGGAGAAACTGGCTGATCCGGACGCGGAGCTGCCTGGTGTTGAATCCAGCCTCCAGTCGTTGGTCGATGAAGTCAAGGTTGTAGTCCAGGAGGAGTCTGCTATTATTCGGCGGGCCTTCCCCTACTACGAGCAAGTTCTGGGTAAGTTCTTACAGCGGGTCTTTCAGCAATCCATCCAGCAACGGCTGGAAATGGTACTGGAGAAAGCGGCAGGTGTATCGTCACTAGCATTCCTTCGTTGTCTACAAAGCTCCCGTGGCTATATTAGTGCCTTGATCGAAGATTTGAAATCGCACGGGTTGACCGAGCATCCGGAACCTGTTTCTTCGCAGACAGCTTTGTTGCTGGACCAGCAACTGGAGGAGCTTTTCGTTCCTTATTTCGTTGGATCGTCTTACATCGAACGCGAGAAGCGAACGTTAGAAGAACTTTTCAATGCGGTTTTGTTCAGGTTCACCTGCTACCATGCCCGCCGCAAGAAGGCGGCAACGACTTTCATGGCCTCTTTATCCCGGGCTGGATCAGAACTTCTGTCGACTACACGCGATGCATTTATCAGCCGGTTGGATTCACCAGAGGTCTCACCTATCCAGCGAAAAGTTCTACTCAGCATAGCCAAGATAGGCGATACGCTAGAGACAACTCGATTGACCGAAATCAAGCTCACAGAAGAAGATGGACAACCCAATCTTAGCGATGCTAAGCGGATGCTGAAGTGGCTCGCTGAAGCCGTGGGCCGAGGACTTGAGCTCAGTGTCAACAGCGACACACCCAAAGATGTCTCCGCCTTGCTCAACCTGCTTCTCCTCGCGATGGGAGAGGGATATGTGGATGTCTGTCTAGATGCCGCCCTGGAAGCGGCTACGTCGCAGGAATCCGGCAAGGCCGAGCCCGACTTCTCCTATCTCTTCTCGGCTCGCACTACGATCAGCATTACTACATTGATGGTGATGTGCATCCATGCGGTCCTTATACCTCTATCAGCCTCGAGCATCACCACTCGCCGCGATATGGAGAAGCGCACCAGCCAAACCACCTCGCGCATCGAGGACAAAATCAACACCATCGAGCAGAAAACCATTGACGCCACATTCGCCTGGGTTAGTAGATCGCTATCTGGCCAGAAGAAGAACGACTTCCGCCCTAGGGAGAGTGATAACACCGCATGGTTAGAGATGCTACAAACTCCAGTACGTTCCATCTAACTACCCCCAAAGAACCCTACTAATCCCAACAGACCTGTGCATCAATCACCTCATTTTTAACCCGTTTCCACAATATCGCGCGCACCTCGCTCCCATCCAGCGGCGCCAACGTGCGCCAAGTGCTGACCGAGATAGCACTCGGAATCCGTAATCTCCTCCTCGAACACTTCAAACGGTTCTCTGTCAGCGGACCTGGCGGGCTAATGGTAACCAAAGACATGACGCAATATGCTGACCTCTTCAAATCCTGGGACATTGACGAAGAGACCAAAGGCCCCGGTGGCGCGCTGGACGTGCTTCTGGAAGTCGGCAGTCTATTCGTGATTGGCCCGGAGGCTCTTCGCGAACGAATCCGTGGTGGTGCTGCCAGTGGCACGACCGGTGGCCCCGGGGGTTCAGGACGCAATGCTGTCCAGGAGGGTAAGTTGAGTGTGCAAGAGGTGCGGGCTTATATCTCGCGTCGCGAGGACTCCAATACTTTTGCTATGCAACAGGTTCTTAATGCATTGTGAGGAGGAGATCTTGGTCTGGGATGTTTATACCCTATTGTTTTTGCTTTGATGGGAGCGTGTTGTTTCTACTGGGGGATATAGACCGGCGTAACAATAATGCATGCATTGGTACCTGCTTGTCTTGATATATTGCTTTCGTAATCTTGTTCCATGATTGCTTTAAACAATACGAAGATAACATCTACCTAGAGCTTTTGTATGTCATGTACGCACCATCCAGGCATCGATGCGATACGCCCTGTCATGCGTTGCACAGCGCTTTCCGGAAGGGCCTGTATAAGAAATCCGGAACATGCCAACCCCTCCGCCAGAGGTTATAAATTCTCTTTCCCCTCTTCTCAGACTTCCCTGTTGTCGCTCTTCTGTCACATCCCGACAGAACTCCCAACTCAGAATTCTGTCGCTAGCGGGTGTCGCCGCATGATTCAGTTCACTCCACTGCTGGCTATCTGAGTGGCCTTTCATTTATGATAACAGTCTCACAGTCTAACAGTCTCAACTGAGCCCGGCAGAGCTGCACCTCTCCTGTGCCGCCCCGTAATGCAAAAGACGGGTGTTGACATGGCATCTTGATATCAACCAGCCCACAACGCAAAGTCTGCTGACGGTATCATGGTGCAGGGTGCATCTCCATCAATCGATAATCATTTGCATCATGAGTTCATCTATGGCAATGCCTGGAGCAGCTGAATGAGCCCGACGAAGCTGAACCTCGCTAAAGTACGTATGATCTTGACTGACTTGGTTTCTCTCCAGTCCTCTTCCAAATGATCGTCGCTAATGCGTCTCCACTAAGGACAAACAGAAAATAAAAAAACAGAACGCAAGCCAAAGCAAGAAGCCCGAGATAGAAATGCCTAGATTCCAATGACTGATCGGAAAGACGCCAAGAGTGCAGAGAAGGGCAAAGGCCATCTTCAACTTCGAAGTATGCAACTTTTTAATCTTTACCCAGTCTCGTTTGGGTTGACTGCTAATTCTTTTGCTCTAACAGGAGGAACAAAACGGGTCTTTGTGCCCTTCCTCGGTTAGGGCTGAATATTTCACGACGTCGCGTCGGGTAAAAAAGGTATGACATCCTTTATGTACATTCAGAGTTCCATTGCTAACATCTTCAAGGCAGGCCAGTATCAAGGATTCTTCGTATAGGTCTCCGCAATTCCCGACTCAGGATCCTGATCATCACCACCCATCCCTCTTATATACTCCGAGTTCCCTCTCCAAATCCCACATATCAAAGCCCATGCGCAGAGCGACTGGTGCCACATCAGTGATCAGAGCCATCGAAATTCTTCTATTCGGCATCGCTTGCTCACCCCCTGAACAGGCAAGGAAGAGATCATTGAAGTCATGGAATTGGTCAAGATCTCTGGGTCTCCAAATCGTCCACTATACCCTACTCTATGCCTGTTTCGCGGAGGACCTCATGCATGGTCTGCTGGGGCCACACTCAAGAGGGTTGAGCCCGGATACCTTTCATGAAATCTCGAAGGATGATCTATATGTTGGTTATGCTTACCACTATATATTTATCCTATACGTAAGTCGCAACTTTGCGCCTATTGCAACCCCTCCTCCCTCCACCCCATCACTACATCAGTATGAACCTGCTGACCAATGACACAGAATATATATCCTGGGGTTGATCACACCTCTTCTCAGCGTCACGTCATGTCTATCATGGCTCAATGGATGACTATTGGACAGTGGACGAGGAAAACCTTCGGGTTATGAGCATGAAAGCTCCAATTCTTGCTTCAGAACATGCTGATAGCTGCTCATGGGAAGTTGGGCGGAAAGAAATGCACCCTCCGTCCGAGCAACCAGGATATCTCGCAGCCCCATCGTGGGTATATGACATGGTGAAGGCCCCTCATCCTGTGAACGAGGTGATCCAAAAAGATGTGTCGGTAAAACCACAACAAACGCTAGGCGCAATTTGAGATGACAAACAATCCAAGCGAACCTGTTTCTGCTCACGACAATCTTTTTTGATTTGAACAAGACGGCGAATATACTGAGCTGTGAGTATTCAAAGCCAATATTCTCAAGTCTAGACTAGACTAACACTTGTGATTCTTAGATTCTCCCTGTTCAATCAGAGAAATCGCTTGGGAAAGGTGGAAAGGAAGAAAGACAGCTCAGCTGCTTAGAAGTGTGGTATAGCTCACCAGGTACAACTGCACTCCATCTTCGGGGCTACCAGGATGAGAGCAAAAGAAGGCTACAATTACCGCCCATCGAGCGAGAGGACCGAGATGTCGCTTGAGGAAAATACGAGAGAAGATGGAGAACAACCTACTGAACAAGGCACTTGAAACAGAATGCTTGCAGGGATGAACCGCACTACCATTACAATTATGGAAGCGTGTTCGCCGAGAAATTAATCCACATGATTGCAGGCACAGGGCACAGAAGTCGCCGTCCGCAACTCATCGAAAAGGAGCGAAACGGACTACAAATTCGGAGACTTGGAAGTAGCGTGCTCCGAAGCATCCTATACTTGCTTCGCGACATGCTATTCGAAAATGTCTTGAGGAGGATGCCATGCTTACTTGGCAACATGCTGTGTGGAATGAGGTATCCAAAATCATTCTACTGCCCGTGATATCCTCTTCTGGCTAGTTCATTTCTCTCGTGCTGGTCATAGCGGACGGTTCCCTCTTCAAAAAAATCCGTGATGACACCACACGGCCGTCCGCCTCAGCCTTGACCTGTACCTGGATAATATCGGGTCAAGGTTGAGGCCGGCTTTTCCATAGGGTACAAATACATCATTGTATCCATCGAGCTGGATGTATGGAACCAGATAATACAGGAGGCAATCATCGACACCGCAATAGCACGTGGTGACATAATTTTCGATCCGGCATATGAGTGAAAAGGCCAAAAGAATACCGGCAAGACAGATCCGGAGAAACTGGGTATCATCTGCCATCTAGGTGTATTCCTAGTTGCTATTGCCCTGTGCTTAGACGAGAAACTGGATCTCGCTGGTCCTGTGTGTTTGCTTATGCTACTGTCTCACAACTTCACATCTTGCCACGAGCAGGTAGTAGTAGAACATGTGGGTCATCTGAGAAGTTTGCAGCTGAAAAATGATGGGCAAGCTGTCCGGGGTCCTGGTGTTGAGCCAGGTTGATTTATAGTCATAGGAAAAGGACTGATTGGGGAACATTCACACACTGTTCCGGCCATGTTCCTTTTGCGTTTTCTTTGCTTCTATGTCTGCTACTTCTGGTTTTGCTTTTTGCGACTATGTTGATTTCCACATAGTACACTTTTCAGTGGAAAGGATTGAGCTCTACTAATTCTATAGTAAATCTTCATGTTTGAATAGAGATAGTACCTAAGGCATAGATCCACCACATCCACACTAGAAAATAAGAAAAGTAACCATGGAACAAGCAGACAGTCCGGTGAAAGCTCAACCTTGGATGTCTCAGGTACAGAGCTGCAATATTATGTACAAGCCTTCCGGGATAAGTGGGCAGATCCACGTACAAGTTTCATCTTGCCCTGAATTGAAGGTTTGATTTGTACCATGGTACTATGGCTTTAATCTTACTATGTTCCAGTTGATCCTGTTTCTTGTAACATGGCATGTTTCTCACTACATCTCCAATGGTTGATCTGGATATCAATTGTATAAGGCTCCTTCCCAGGCAAGGTTTGTGGCTGAAAAACCCAATTGGCGGCCCGAAACTTTACCGGTGAACTGCCCAATTCGGAACGTTCTGACTCCTGAGGTTCTCAATTGTCGACTTTTTCTTTTTTTTTTGTACCTAACATGTTATACGGAGTCGAAATTACGACAGCGGAAGAATTATCTACGTCTTCAGGTCAGTGCCCAGTTTAAAGGGGCTATCAAGCCTATTCGGCAGTTTATCTCCCGGCACAGTTCCCCACTAAGCTTACAGACTCGGGTATCATCCTACCAGAGAGAGACAAGCAATGGAGGTGAAATGCAGCTAAATACTCGGAGTCTGCTCCACTGCGCAACTTGTCCGAGTACATAAATGAAGACTGTGGAACTATTGAGGGCTTCTCTTGGGCAAGAATTGAAGTGCTCTAATATTATAGTTGGCTTGGCATTCTACGATTGGAGAAGCAATAGCTATTCTATAGACACTTGTATGGAAAACAGGGACCACAAAATGATTCAGTTGGTCCGTGGTAGGCACTCAATTCACGACCCGCATTAGTTTATTCTTAACCGTCTCCATATTTATGTTCTTCTGGCCCGGTAGGTGGATGGTTCCTGCATCTCTGAAGAGATTTTGCAGCACATCGCAGATACAAAGGCCACGGAAATGATGCTACACTACCATATCCTAATACTTGTAGTATCTCACCCTAGGTTGAGAATAATGATGTTGCCATAACATCCTCATTTTCTTCGCTCAAATTCCAGCTGTACTAGTATGCCCTAGCAGTTCTAGTCTCACAAATGGAGACGCCACCCAACCTGGCCCACAGTCTCAGGCAAGAAATTTACTCCAGGGATCTTTATTTGAAAGGTTATTTCGATAATAAATAGAAGAGATGCCCTCGAAGCCCCTTTCATAGCGAGAAATCCACTCTTTCACTGGTGACCTCGGGTTGCCGTCCCTTCATTCTGACTTCTATACATTCATTTATGATTGCGAATTGAATATATACCCCCAATGGCTGAAGAAAGCCCTAGAAAATCCATCGTGGAAGATGTGTTCATTCCCAAAGAACTACTTGCGACTGCCAAATTCAACTCGCCGTGGGAATTGGCTCGATGGGAACATTCTCTCCCCGAAAACAGTCGTATATCACTTCCGGAGCCTCGCACCTCTTCCAAACGTCCTCTGAGTCTTTCTTCTCTGCGAGTAGTGGCAAGACCAAAGCCTGCAACTCGGTCTCGTGGACGCAGTGATCCTTCTGCTTTTCAGTGTATGAAATTGATATCCTATTTCTATGGCAAAGACTTGTAGAAATACATGAGAGATGATGATAATCTTATATCTCAATACTGATCCTTTCTCGTTCTTCAGGTACATTCGACTACTATGAAGAGTCCGCCACATTCGAGCCTCCCTCTCCGATCCCCGAGAAAGAACCAATAACTCCAATTCAGAATGCATTCCTCAGTCCCCAATCACTCAGCAAAGTCAGCTCTCAGACAATCAGCAGCGAGCAGAGCAGCCTGCAAGAAGTCTATGAAAAAGCCAAATTGAGAGGCGTTGCTATCCAACGAAAGCATTGGGTGCGGCTATTGTTTCAATATAGCATTTATGCTTTCCTCGTTCTGTTCGTCTACTTTGTCCTCGTCGGTATGCCACTGTGGAAAGGTGCTGTCTGGTGGCTGTATTATTTTGTCCGAACCAAGTTCGTTATCCAAGGCGGATACGCAATTATCATTGGTCTGGCTGCATTGTAAGTGTTTTCTCGAGTCGCCAAGTTTCTTGCCCTAACAAACTAGATACGCATTCTGTCCTCTGATGATCCTCTTCGAGAAGGATCCTCCAGCCCTAGATTCCGAATCCGAATCTCCAGACCTGGAAAGTAATATCTCCAAGGTAAAAGCAACTGCTCTCCTCATTCCTTGCTATAAATCAGCAACAATCGTCGGCGCAACACTCGAAGCCGCCTTGAAAATCTTCCCCAAAGAGAACATCTTCGTCATAGCAAACGGCAACGACAAAAACCCCCTCGATAACACAGAAGAAGTCTGCAAACCCTACGGTGTAAACCACCTCTGGGTACCTATCGGCTCAAAGATCGTGGCGCAGTTCGTCGGCAGCTACGCAGCCAAAGACTTTGAAAATGCCGTCCTAATCGACGACGACTGTCTCCTTCCCCCAAACTTCCCAATCGCCAGCGACAGACTAAAAGGCAACGTCCGATGCATTGGATACACAATTAAAAGTGTCGGCCCCAATTCTTCAAAGGGAACGTTCTGCCAACAAGCCCAAGACCTCGAGTACAAAATGTCCGGTCTCCAACGTGCTTTCTTCGGGAAATTCGGAAGTGCTACATTCCCACACGGAGCCATCTCGCTCTGGAATATCGAGTTCTTAAAACAGACCTTCCATGAACATCCCGGCTTCTCCGTGTCGGAGGATTGGTTCTTCGGTGATGCGTGCCGGCGTCTGGGTGGACGTATTACGATGTGCTCGCAGGTCTTCGTCGAAACAGAGACGCCGGCTTCGGTGTTCTGGAGTGGTTCTGGTGGTAGTCGTGGTGGATTCGGCGAGATGACTATCTTCCAACAGCGGTTTAAGCGTTGGAATTTCTTCTTCGTTGTTGGCGTGTACTATGATTTGAAATATATCTTGACTAGCTGGAACCTGGGTTGGTGGGAGTTTGGTGCAAAGTTGTGCGTTTTTCAAGAGGTATGACAGGCACATCCATCCATCTAGGATATAAGCTAACCATGACAGGTCTATGAAACCCTCATCTACCTCTTTGCCCCCTTCATCCTCCCAATCTCATTTATAGTCCGTCCCTCATTCTGCGGAATGCTACTGGGTATTACGGTCGCGATGTACATCCTCAACGTCATAATCTTCAACGAGATTCACCTCCGACTAAAGAAGGAGCGCATTGACTGGAACGTCTTGTTGTTCTACTATACGTTCTACAAGATCGCGTTGACGGTGGTCAACGTGTTCAGCTGCTACTGGTCACTGTACAAGTACGCGCGGTACTTTGCGCAGCGGCATCCGAAGGTCATTGAGGACCGGGATGCGGTCGAGGTGTTACTTAGCCTTGAGAAGGATTCGGGTTCGAGGATTTCGGTTGAGGATGATGTTATTCCAGTTGATGGTGTGCTAGGGAGGGGCGTTGCGAGGAAGTTGACGATAACGAAGGTTCAGGCTGGAAAGAGGAGGATGACGGTGGGATCTGAGAAGGGTGGATGGATTTGAATATATAAAGCGAGTATATTATAGACTGTACATTTACAGAGTAGTGCATATGCACCTGGATTGCAAACGATCATGGTGGGACTCTTCATTCTGTACTAGTAATCCTCGTTTGATAGAGTCGGGACTGTCTCACATCTTAAGTGTCCAGCCCAGGAGAAATGCCAATGTCCAGGTCTTCTACACAAGTCTTTTGTGGTATTATCTAGTTCAACCTAGCTACCATTGCTTACTTGACAGGGGTCTGAGTCCTGGAATCGATAGTATCGCCACCGTGGACAGCATCACCAAAACGGGCACTTGCATCAGATGCCTCGTATCTTTTCTTGAAGCTAGGAAGAAACACACCCTACCGTACCAGCGGTGAATGTTTCACTCGTTTGCTTCCACAAATAGTAAAATACAACTTGCAGATGATAGATCATGTGTAAAAGCCCGACTTCGCACGCCTCGACGTGCCACGACGTGCCACGAGTCCGGAAGGAGACCCCCTCGTTTGTCTCCTGCAATTGGAGTTATATGCATTAGCCCGAAGCAAGGAGAATAAATTTGGATTGCTCTAGAGCCAGGAAACGTTCAAGGGATTTGAAGCGATTGCTAAGGGATACGCCACGTTCCGTACTTGAGCAGAAGAAGGGGTTTATTATATTGTCAACACTGTCGATTCTACACGTCATGTAGAAGGCTAGACTACCTATGTTTTATTAAGTTCCAGCCTAAAATAGTAGTCTGGATCACTTGCATGCAAGTGCTATTGTACTTCGGAATAATAGCCGATCATCTGGGATATGTTGTACATATTTGTACATTGTTACCTTTCAACTAAATCTAACAAAAGCAAATCATTGGCTCCTGGTAATCTCCGAATTACCGTCTGGACTATGAAGGTAATTTAATTTGGCTGAGTTTGGTATAGATCACTCTGATTTAGAATTATATGAGCTGTCAGGTACGCAGTAGTGTAACGGTCTTCGAAGAACCGGTTTGGTTCTTTTGGCTGTTTAGTACTAAGTTAGTGTCAGGTTAGTTAGTGTTGACTTTCTTTGTCCTAGTGGACACCCCTGCCATGAACTGTTGTTCTCATTGGACATTGAAAATTCGATACATCACTTCCCCCCAAGGGATGTCGTTCTCGTATTGTCTGTTTCCCGACCGTTAACTCCGCGACAATCCGATAGTACCAAATATTGAGGAAATAGAGACCGGGAACAGGGAAAAGGCACAAAGACCTCGTCGTTTCCAATTTTCAAGTTGAAAGTTTCCCCAGTCCCGATCTAGGATAGGTGTGTTTCAGACAGAAAATCAGCGATCTAAGTGGAGCCGAGATTGATCTCCTTACTGGGCCACGTCAAAGCGCGTAGTGACTTGGAGCGCGTAGTGACTTGGCTTCGGTGAGCTTGGTGACTTGGATGGGATTGAGGATGAATGGGCTCATATGGCTTGAAGGAATATCGATCGATCCCGAGTTCGTTTGACAGGTTCGTAGGAAGTAATACAGCGGTTCGTGATAGATCAGATAGAGGGGCATGGAAGGATCGAGAGGTGAGATCTGGGAATAGAAGTATCACAATCACAATCACAGGCAGAGGGCGCTAATGTACAGCATCCTGTCACAGATCAAAGAGTTTAAAGATATTCGGTATTCTTGTGTATATATACAGAGGGATGTCTCCTTTTACTTTTTACTTTCTATTTTGATTGTTCTATTGAATTGTTGCACACGGACTCTATAGGAGTATACTATATCCTTGGTATACTTATACCTGGACTGCCCTCGTCCTTTCTATTACCCCAATCCTGTCAATTTCTCCATACTCCTGTACAATGTCGGAGGACTTTGAGTCGCTGCCTCCAGCAGTACGAAGAAAGGTAAGGGTCCATTGTTGTCCTCCCTCACACAGCACTCCTTCGCGTCTCACCGTCACACGCTCGGACTTCTCATTTCCCTCCCCAATAGCTCCCCTCCACAGGAGATCGGCCTGACCCAATCAGGCCCGCTTTCTCCATATTTCCCTTTTCTTTGTCTGTCCTTGCTCTGTGATTGATTGCGATTGACTGTGATTTACCCCTGAATCCCCTCAGTGGAAGCTGGCAATCCACACTATCGTCCATGGCGCCACTCGTTGTCTCGTAACATTGGCCATCATGGACTAAAATTGGCCAATGCCAGCCAATGCCACCGCATGGGATACCGTTGGCTCCGCCCCATCCCCCGTATTGCCTATCCATTGTTGTCCAGTGTCCACAGCTAACTCGAACAGTTCTTCTCGAACGTCGAGCGTTTACGTATTCGGCTAGCCCAGAGCGATCACGGTTCCCCTGCCTACTCCACATCAAACTATCAGACGGATAATCGGGTCTATCGAGCCCCTCGTCTTGGGTCGGACCATCACTCGCGTGGTTTGCGGAACGGATCTAGGAAGCGAGGGCTCGAGAAGCGTCCTTCTTCTTCCAAGAAATTACACAAACCCGGATCTCTTCAATTGGCGTATTTGGCCGCCCAGGCGGACTCTCAATGCTTTCATGCCCTGCCCGCCAAGATCCAACAAAAGCTTTTCTCCCCCGAAGAACGTAGACGGTTAAGGAACGCTTACCGACAAAGTCTCATCTACGACGCCGCCGACGAAGCTTACCGCCGAGATTCTGGTCGAGATTCTAGACAATCTCGCGCTTCCACCGACACTCACTCCTCCCAGGCAACCGTGCCTGTTGTTCAGTCATCGACCGCCTTCTATTCGGATTCCGAGTCGGATGACGAAGACCCAAACATGGATCAAACATTCCATGATAGTTTCCGCTGGCTCGACGAGGATGGCGATCTTGACTTATCTCTCGATGAATACCATGCTCATGTGGCAGATGCTGCCACGAGAAAGAGAATCCGTCCCTCCTTCCGCCGCTCCTTATCCTTTTCCAACCATCTTCGCAAAACATTAGAAATCACAACTATTTCGGCTCGGGGACTCCCGCCTGTCAGCCAGTCCCAGCCGTTAACACCCCTCTCCGACCGAAGCCCCGAATCGCCTCCGTCATCCAGCTCGAGCATCGACCCCTGTGCCCAATACTATCAAGACCCCGATGCCCGCTTGAAATTGCGCGTATACCTGGCATCGCCACAAAAGTTTGACGAAGCCATTGAATTCGGATTCCCCTCTCTGGATCAAAATAATAAGGAGAATGTCTCCCCGGAACCAATCACACCGAAATCTATCTCCCCGAGACCCACCCTAGTCAATTCAGATTTTGGCACATTCTTCGAAGACGACGATGGCACCATGGTGGGGAGCCCAGGATCGGTAGAAAAAGAACCAATCCCTTCGCCCGTGCTCAAACAGTGGGACGCGTCCCGACCCTCCGAATCATCAGTTCTCTTGCAGCGACGCCAGTCGTCCTGGCTGCCCGGGACCAAGGCAGTCCCACAACGGCTTCCGGGAAACCGTGAGATGACTCTCAAAATGACCCTCACTCGGCCAGACCTTCGCACCTACTCTCCCAGCCCCCCGACTTCTTCCACAGGAAAAGAAGACCCCTTGCGATTGGCTGAACTTCCGCCAGCGGATCGCAGCCAGTCCATATGGGACTCGGACCTTGACGAGCAAGGTATGGTGAAGAAGATGTGGCGCAAGCTCCGACGCCGAGTTTGACTTGGCTAAATGTCCCGATCGATTTCGATTGCCTTCCACTCGTTTTATTTTTAATATTCCTTGATTGTTCTCAACACTAAGATGTTGTTTCTTCTTCTTCGTTTGGCGTGAACTCATTTTCGTTCTATACCATTCTGGACTTTTTTTTTCAGGATATCTGATTCTCGCGTCTTGAGCGAAGTTTTCTTTCTCCACGGTGTCCTCGACATTTTCATGTATCTATTTAGCAGTGTTCTGTACATATAACCAAGCTGCTTTATGTCAATTGATTCAACATACCATCTTTTCCCCGTTCACCACCTTCAGGGGGTTTGTAGACCAACAGACTAGTCCCAATTGTATGCTCTCATCCACGGTTGGCTGCCACTAGACGTGTTTATGGGCCACGGTTCAGTCGATAGGGCCGATAAGCACTTCACGTGACAGCAAGCTTCATCCTAAGGCCGCAGAGGCCACGCAGCTCCGTCATCATCACTATCTTAACTCACGACTTTTCTACTTGCCTGTGCATTTCTCGCTGGGCTCTAACAACACTCTCTTTTTCAGCGACTTCACATTCCCTCCCTTAATCGATTGACCCCGTATTCCCGGTCCGGTCCGCTCCAGCTCCCACCGCACACCCCATCAGATGCCTAGGCAGCACCGGTCATGATCCCACGGTGGCTGCTGCTCATACTGAGCCTGCTGCTGGTATGGACGTCACAGCCAGCAGCGGCAAAGGGAAATGAACCGAACGTTGTGACCCATGAACTCAATGCTCCGCCCGCCGACCTTTTCTACTTTCACGGCACAAACACCATCCTCTACCGTGACAAGAATACCCTCACCGCGCATGTCTCCTTCGATGGCGGAGAGAAATGGGAGATCGTTAAAGGCAAGGATGGAACCATAGAGGGCGCCGTCGAGTTGATTTGGAGACATCCGTTCGACGTCAACCGCGCGTACATTCTTGGCGAGAGTGGCAAGCACTGGATCACGACCGACCAGGCCAAATCGTGGAAATCCTTCCAGGTGGACGTACTGCCATTCGCATCGATGCGCTCATTCCCATTGGAGTTCAATGGCTGGGACCCGAAAAAAGTTATATTCATGGGTCTGGACTGCACTATCCTTGGCTGCATGCCCCAGGCGTTTTATACCGTCGACGACTTCGAAAATGTCCAACCGTTGCGCGAGATGACGCTGCAGTGTATGTGGGCTGCGAGCCGCCCGCAGTTCGCGTTGGACCTAGACATGCCGAAATCGATAGGAGACCGGATTCTCTGCGTGGTCCCTGGGTTGAAGGGGCCTTTTGAGCATACCCGTACAGAACGCTTGATATATTCCGATAAATTTTTCAAAGACGATGCGGATGGCACCGAGTCCAAATTGGACCACGGTAAACCGATGAGCGGTATCAGTCTTCAAATCCGCTCCGTGTCTAAGTATATCGTGGCGCGCCTTCAATCACGCGGCACCCAGGAGCAGGCTTTATACGTCAGTGACGACTCGAATGTGTGGCACCGCGCGGAATTTGGCAAGCGCCGCATTGAAGAGGATGCCTATACTATCTTGGAAAGCACCAACTACAGCATCCAGATCGACGTGCAAACTACCTGGCATGATAACCGGATGGGAAGTCTTTTCACGTCCAACTCCAATGGCACCTACTTTACGAAGAACATCGAGCACACGAACGAGGACCTGAATGGCTTGGTCGATTTTGAGAAAGTCACGGGTATCCAGGGTATCACGATCGTCAACACGGTCAAGAACTGGGAGGAAGCTGAGAATTCTGATGCAATCAAAAAGAAGCTTATCAGCAGTATTAGTTTTGACGATGGAAGGACATTCCAGCCTCTCAAGGCTGATAAAGACGAGCTACACCTCCATTCCATGACCACCTACGCCGCTCTACACGAGATGCCCTTCCCAGATCACCGGATGTTCTCAAGCCCCGCTCCGGGCTTGACCATGGGCGTTGGTAACACTGGAGGTCATCTTGAAGACTACTCGGATGGTGATCTTTACGTTTCAGACAACGCGGGTCTCACCTGGCGTCGCGCGCTCAAGGGCCCGCACCGGTACGAGTTTGGCGACCAGGGAGGTGTGATTGCGGCCGTCTTAGATGGCAGCAAGACGGATAAGGTCCAATTTTCTATCGACCACGGGAAAGAGTGGGAGTCGATTGATCTGAAGCAGAAGATCAGGCCTCTGTTCCTGATCTCAACGCCGGATTCGACCAGCCTCAAGTTCCTGCTTGTTGGCATCTCCGATGATGACACCAAGGTCCTCATGTTCTTCATAGACTTCGATGGCCTCCACGAGCGCCAGTGTGGCACCGATGACCTCGAAGAGTGGACTGCGCGTTTAGATGAAAAGGGCGAGCCGGATTGTCTGATGGGTCAAAAGCAGTTCTTCTACCGCCGCAAGGCAAACGCGGATTGCTTCATCAAGAAGGAGTTTGCCATTAGCGGCCCTGAATTCAAACCCTGCAAGTGTTCCGCTGAAGACTTTGAATGCGACTACAACTTTGTTCGCAGCGAGGACCGCAAGGAGTGTCTACCAGCTGTCCCGCTGACACCCCCGGCTGGCAAGTGCACTGAGCCCAGCGATAAGTACATGGGGCCCTCTGGATGGAGACTCATCCCCGGTAACTCATGTATCCGCGAAGGCGGCGAGAATCTCGACCGCCAGATTGAGCGCTCCTGCTCGAATGTCACGGGGCCTGCTCCCATTACCGATGGCAAACCTCGCGCAGAAAAGCCACAGATCATCTCTGCCAAAGATACAAACTACTTCTATCTCGAACGACAGGCCAGTAACAACGGCGTTGATGAGACTATCATGATGCTCACAGACAAATATGAGCTGCATATCTCGCGTGACCATGGCCGGAACTGGAAGCAGGTCCACGCGGATGAGAAGTTTACGGAAATGGTCCCGCATCCTTACTTCAGTGATGCAGCTTTCTTCCTCACCAACAGCAAGAAGGTGTACTACACTATCAATCATGGCGATTCTTTCCACTTCTTCGAGGCTCCTAGTGTGCCGACCAAGGAGAACATCCGCGCACTCGCTTTCCATGAGAAGTTCCAGGACTCCCTTATCTGGATTGGTCACAAGGACTGTGAGGGGAAGAACTGTCGCTCACAGGCGTACGTCACCGACAAGCGAGGCGCTAGTTGGGACCCGATGCTTATTGGAGTCGCCGACGGCGGTTGCAACTTTGGATATCACGAGGGCCGCAACAACAGTGAAAAACTAGTGATTTGCGAGCAGTATAAAGATGAGGAAAAGAACAATAACCGACAGCTGGTTATCAGTGATGACTATTTCTCTACTATGGACGTCAAGTTTGAGAACATCGCCCGTTCTGCTACCAAGAACGGGTTCGTCGTCGTCGCCTGGTACGAAGGAGACCAGAAGGAATACCTGAATGCCAGCGTCAGCGTCGACGGTCGCACTTACGCGAATGTGCACTTCCCTTTCAACATCAAGGTTCCTCAGTATACCGTCCTGCCTAGCTCTCCGCACGCATTGTTCCTTCTTGTGATGGTTAACGGGGGCGATGAACGCAGCTTCGGCTCTTTGGTCAAGAGTAACAGTAACGGCACCTACTTTGTCCAGAGTCTCGAGGGGCTCAACGTTAACGACCGCGGCTACACGGACTACGATGAGTTGCAAGGCCTCGAGGGCGTGGCCATTGCCAATGTGGTTTCAAATCGGGAAGAAGTGCTGAGCAAGGGTGCCGCCAAGAAGCTACGCACTATGATTACCCACAACGACGGTGGTCAGTGGATGCTTCTGGCTCCCCCGAGTCAAGATGTCGATGGCAAGAAATTCGGCTGCTCCGTTACGGAGGGCAAGGGCACTGAGAAATGCGCTCTCCATTTCCACGGCTACACGGAACGCCGCGATTATCGCGACACCCTCTACTCGGGCTCCGCCATCGGCCTGATGCTCGCGCTCGGAAACGTCGGTGAACATCTCACTAGCGCAGCTGAAGCCGACACATACCTCACCAGGGACGGCGGCATCTCCTGGACGCAAGTCAAGAAGGGACAATATATGTGGGAATTCGGCGCAGCAGGCTCGGTAATCGTGCTCGTCAGCGACCGGAAGGCCACCAAGGTCGTACACTACACGCTCGACGAGGGCGCGAGCTGGCACGAGTTCCAGTTTGCCGAAAAAGAACTGGTCATTGACGATATATCCACCGTGCCATCAGACACATCGAAAAACTTCCTGCTCTGGGGCATGGACGAGGGCAAGCGTGTCACCATCACGCTTGACTTCAGCGGTATCTGGAGCCGCGACTGTAACGACGATGAGAAAGATTACTATAACTGGGCCCCCAGTCATCCCTTCCAGGAAGAAAATTGTCTCTTCGGCCATGTCGAGGAGTACCACCGCAAGAGACCTACTGCTGAGTGCTGGAATTCCTGGCGTGAGCCACATCTCCACAGCATCGGCCGGAACTGCACGTGCACCCGGGCTGATTTCGAATGGTAAGCAAAAACACACAATCACCCCCTCATCCAATCTAAATACCAACTAACATGAAACAGTGACTACAACTACGAAATCCAATCCGACGGCAGCTGCGGCCTCGTCCCAGGTCTCCAACCCCAAGACCACATCGCACAATGCGCCCAAGATCCCGAAAAGGTTGAATACTGGGAACCCACCGGCTACCGTCGGATTCCGCAGACAACCTGCGAAGGCGGCCTCCTACTAGACCAGGACGTGTCAAAACCGTGCCCATCCAAAGAAAAAGAGTACCAAAAGAAGCACGGCATCAGCGGAACAGGTCTATTCTTCGCGATCGTGACACCCATCGTCGCCGCCGTCGCCGTAGGCTGGTACGTGTACACGCACTGGGACGGCAAATTCGGCCAGATCCGGCTGGGCGATACCGGCGTCGCATCGCATAGCTGGTTATCCAGGGACTCGGTGCTGGTCGTGGTACCTGTGGCGATTATCGCGGGTATTGTTGCAGTTGCGCAGTCTTTGCCGTTACTTGTTAAGAGTCTGGCGCGGAGCGCGTCTGGTCTGTTTGGCAGGCGTGGGGCGCAGAGACCTTATGCTACGCGTGGGTCGTTTGCGGCGAGGAGAGGGGATTATTCTTCTGTTGTTGATGATGAGGATGAGCTGCTTGGGGCTGATGATTTTGACGATGAGGAGGAGCAGGCTTAGACTTTGACTTGAGCTTAAATTTGGGCTTGGATTATGAGTTTGAGTATGGAATTTTGATATAGCTGCCTTTTTTGTGGTTTCCGATTGGAAATGATCTTTTTGGGGTTTTGACTCTTGCGACATTATGAGCGTGCCATGAACCTTTTTGCTTTCTTTCTTCTTCTTCTTCTTCTTCTTTTTCTTCTTGTTGGTTTCGGATTCGGTTTTCATACGCTGTGGTTGTGGCCCTTGGCTTTTATATACAGAAGGCTCTCTAGGCCCGTGGGCTGTATATCCCCCATTGAACAAACCAAAATTCAGATTTTTACTAGATTTCTTGAACAGAAACCGGTAAATGGATTTAATTTCAATGGATATTAGACTCCGATCCAACTCCTCGCCCTCTTTTCTGTCTCTGATATCCATAAACACATCCCTATCTCTATTTAAGATGGTCGGGTCCGAATGAGTCGGGCAGCAACTGGGTTCATTAGTACAGAGAATGGAAGATGTATAAAACAGATATATCTAAAAAAGAGAAAAGAAACTCACCTCCTCCATAGTCATAACTTTGTAATTTCCCTCACCGTCGTACATGTATACTGGGAAAGAAGGCGAAGTAAACTCGCGAATACTGTATCCCAATGAGCTAGGCAAAAAAAAAAGGAAAAAAAGAGGAGGAAGAAGGAGACTCACAACTGCCTACACATCCCACAAGGCGAAGCAGCAGGTTTGATATCCGTCGCGACAGCCAGAGCCTTGAATTCCTTATGGCCGGCAACCTGTGGGAGTTAGCAAAGATCCAGACTTGGGCCGGTTCATATAACAAAGACAGTGATAACAACCGAAGTAGACCAGGGGAAGATAACATAGAACATACAACAGCAGTGCCAAAAGCCACGCGCTCAGCGCATGTTCCGACTGGATAGGCGGCATTTTCGACGTTAGCGCCGGCGATGAACTCGCCCGATGTCGTGAGGATGCATGCTCCGACACGGAACTTGGAGTATGGGCCTGGGAAGGTGTTAGTTCGGTGTTGTTTGTACTTAAAACTGGATATCGGGTGCTTATGCTGCTTCAAAGGGAAGGAGGGAAAGGGTCATACAGTAGGCAGTTGCTTTGGCGTCAATGGCCTTGGTGGACAGAGCTGTCAGCTCCTGGGTTGTGAGTGTTTGAGCCATTCTAGTTAATGTCAAATAGAGAGGTGTTCAAGGAAGAGGGGAGATGAGGGGGATTTTATCCGCTGATAGGCGATAGGCGATTTTCCAAGGTTATGCAACGTTGAAGGAGGAGATATGGAGGTGATTGGTTGTTTTCAGATGGTTACAATGTACAAGATATGAGCATTCATTTCTGATGTCAAGTGAGATGGGTTCGAATATTGCTCTGATATAGAACAGTTAGCCCTAAATGGTATGTTGTATGTGCTACAGTAAGAAAGTTAGAGAATACCACACCGTATCAATACTTCAGATACTACTTGATCTAGCAGACTAGATACACCTCATGTCAGAATTAAGCATACATTCAACAGATATTCCAATTATTCTACGGAGATAGAGTATCTTCAGATATGGGACGTTGAATGCCCCTGGACATATGGATAATGACTAAGCATTGTTTCCCTCCTACCCCCCCCCCGCTTATACGAACATACGATGCTCTGAGCTGTAAACAGCTCTAGAGACAAGTCTTGTCATCCCCCAAACATGCCCGTACCCTTTAATCTAGGCGTCCAAGTCATCAACGGCAAAAAGACCTTTATACCACTAGGTAAGCTCATTCCCCTGACCAGACCACCAGTCTCACCTCACCAATCTCACCAGTGCAACAGAGAACAATCCAGAGGTCCACGCGCATCTATGTAAGAACCTTGGAGTATCCCCGAGCCTCACCTTCCATGACGTCCTCTCCACCACCCCAGAAATGCTCTCCTGGATCCCACGGCCCGTGAACGCCCTCATCCTCCTCTGCGACAGACCCATCTACCTCGCTGTACGGTCTCACGTCGAACACAGCATACCCGAGTATCTCGGCAGCGGAGTCGACGAGCCCGTGCTATGGATGAAGCAGACGATCGGACACGCGTGTGGACTGATGGCTTTGCTACACGTGGTGGTCAATTTGGAGAACGGGAAATATGTTCTGGCCGGATCAGAGCTGGAGAAGATGGTAAAGCGGGCAGTCAGCCTAGGGCCGGCGGAGAGGGCGCGGCTCTTGTACGATTCGAGGTTTCTGGAAGAAGCGCATATGGATGCGGCGTCGGAAGGGTGCTCGATTGTGCCTTTGCCGCAGGAGGAATGCGGCTTTCATTTCATTGCTTTTGTTAAGAAAGATGGAAAGGTTTGGGAATTGAATGGAGGCATGAATGGTCCCCTATTGCGAGGTGAATTGGAGGGGGACTTGTTGGACGACGAAGGGCTGGATCTGACGGTAAGGGAGTTTTTACATGCTGCCGACACGGAAGTTCATAGGGGGATGAGTATTATTGCAGTGAATAATACTATGTAACTTCTGTCTTTGTGACTTCTGTCTCTGTCTCTATGTCTTTATGTCTTATGCCTTATGTCTTATATCCTATACGACTTATCATGATATTACCATCTATCGATGTGACGTCATTCATCTAAAATCCGGGGTGGCCTCCAAGGTTTATAAACCTTGGAATCCTACTTATCATTGTTGAGTTGTGCTTATTCTTAGCACCTACAGTTTATCATTTATACTACCCTCGAAAAGACTCGAAAACTAACTGCAATGACCACAATCCTCGTCACCGGCGCCACAGGCAAACAGGGAGGCTCTGTCATCAACAACCTCCTAGAGAAAAGTGCCCCTTTCAAGATCCTCGCCGTGACCCGTGATGTCAATTCTGCTTCATCGAAGAAACTCGCCCAGAAGTCTTCTAGTATCACATTGATCCAAGGCAACCTCGATGACCCGGCTGCCATCTTTGAGGATGTAGCGCTTCAAACCTCGGAGCCAGTCTGGGGCGTGTTCAGCGTCCAAGTAAATCCCTGAAACACAATACCTCAGATATACCCCGACTTACCAATAAAATAGGCTGTCAATCCCGGAAACACCGACGAAAGACGCCAAGGAATGGCTCTCATAGACGAATCCATCAAACAAGGCGTCAAGTACTTCGTATACAGCTCTGTCGACCGCGGTGGCGAGAAATCAGACAAAAACCCAACTTCAGTCCCGCATTTCATTTTCAAACACGAGATCGAGAAGCATCTCAAGGAGAAAGCAAACGGGACCGACATGGAATGGACAATTCTCCGTCCGGTTGCTTTCTTCGATAACCTCACGCCAGATTACTTCGGGAAGGTGTTTGCAACCGCATGGCGGATGTATCTGAAGGGCAAGCCGCTGCAGGTGATCGCGACGAGCGACATTGGATTCTTTGCTGCGGCAGCATTCATGAACCCTGAAGCTTGGAAGAATCATGCCGAGTCGCTTGCTGGCGATGAATTGACGTTTGATCAGATGTCGGAGATTTTCAAGACCTTGACTGGCAATAACGTACCGACCACTTTTGAGATGCCGGTTTGGTTGATGCTGTCTATTGTCAGGGAGATGGGTGCCATGTTCAAATGGTTCCATGATGAGGGCTTCGGTGCGGATATTCCGGCCTTGAAAAAGTTGCACCCTGGTTTGAAGACTTTTGGGGATTGGTTGAAGGAGGATAGCAAATTCGAGACACATTAGTGTTGGTTGTTCTTGTTTGGATTTCAGAGGACTAGTTATTATGCGAAAGAGGCCTTTCGCCTCCTACCTTCGCTTGAGATTGGCTTTGTTTGTTCTGGATTATATGACAATGGTAACTGAGAAACTGAGTCACCCTGGGTGTTAAAGTTGGAATGAATTTATTTGCAATGTTTCAATTCTATTCTATACAAAAAAATAACAAGCCAAGATGGCAGAAAAGCTCAGATTAAATACCGTTCACCAGATTCAAATGCCGAGTAGCGAGCGAGTGAGATATCCACCAGGGAGTGCCATAGATGGGCCATCATCGGCTAGACTGGAGATGCTTGGCCTGACATACATCAAGCCAGGCAAGTCTTTTAGGCACAATTCGATGCTTCACAAATCGAGCGGAAAGCGTTAAACAACGCTTGATTTTCAAAAGAAACAGTAGGTTAGGCATCGAGAAGGAGAAGTAAAAGTGAAAGAAAGTGTAGAAGCAAGAATCGTGTTTGAATGTATCGGGGTATAGCGCACGATGCCAAAATCCAAAGAGTTAGGTATTGAAGAATTCAAAGGAAAAATGGGGCCAGCATAGTCATCGTCCAACCTCAGTTAGACCGATAGAATAGTGACAAATTTCTATATGCAGGGGAATTGTAGCAGTCTCTCTGCTCTCTTTTTTTCATCCAAAATATTGCCGTAGTCCTTCATAAACAGTGAAAATAAACGCCGAGCTGGGTGCTGAGCGCGCACAGGTGATCCCGCACCCGCGGTACATGCCCTTGAGCCCTTGCTGCCTCCATAGAGCCTTGGCCTCGCCCCAGAATGAATGTTTTTGAGCATGGACTGGAAGTCGTGAGACGTCTACAGTCTGCATGCGGGACTTTATTGTATCGGCCGGGTAGAATAGAAAGTTGTAGCTCATTCCAGATGTTGCTCCTGCGATCATTTGTTGGTAGACGGGGAGCGAGTCGGAGGTCATGTGCGGGTTCGACTTGTTATACTTGCGGAAGAGCGACGATACGCCCTCGTATCCACCGAACCACGCTGCGCTTCCGCCGGTTTCCCGGATTAAGGTTCCCAGTTGGCCCCGCCAGAATCCTGCCAGCCCTTGGTGTCGGAAGATGCTTGCGATGATGGCCACGGGGCCAGCGGGTTTGAGGCCTGCTGATTCTGCGGGGACCTGCATCCTGCATTTCACCAGTTCAATGGGTGTGAGTACCAGCGAGGTGACTGAGCCAGATAGGGCTCCGCTAGCAATGAGAGCGGGGATTGGTAGGTGCTCAACGCCTGGGTAGACCGTTGCGCGCAGGGTATCCTGGATGAGACGATAGCTGAAGAAGAGACAGCTGGTCTCCACCGCAGCTCCGGCCATGGGGGCACTAATGCCTCTATATAGTCCCCGGAAGCCATCGGCTCGGATAGACTGGCGGAAACAATCCAGTGGTCCTGCATATCGGAGAGGAAGGTGTTCGGCTTGTGACTGTAGTCGGACCTTGACGGTGTCGAAGGGGTACTCGATGAGTTTGCCTGCCATTCCTGCCGACTTCGGAGAGTGTCAGTCTAGATCGCCCACATTCATGTGCCAAGGACTTCCTTACCGATCCAAATATAATATCCTTTATCGCCTCAAGGCCCTGATTAGGCGGAAGCGATGGCAGCTCCATCGGTTCACTGATGGTGATCGCATGCTCCGTCGCCGCCATCAAGTAAGATCGGGAAAAAAGACAAGGTAAAAGAGTGTTATCGAGGGATCATGGTAAGATGGGGGACCAGAGGTATAAGTAGTGAAGGAAATGGTAGTGGGGGGAGGGGCGGTGTAACGAGGGATTTGATGGGCTTATGAGGTGCCAAGACACCGTGCAGAAGCTAATAAGGAGAAATGAAACGAGGACAGCCCTAAACGAGCAAGAAGATGGACACTGAATGATATAGAACAGCCTGTAAGAGGAAGTCAAACGTGGAAAGTGGACAAAAGGTGGAGTCAGGAAA
This sequence comes from Penicillium roqueforti, assembly GCF_015533775.1. Classification (NCBI taxonomy): domain Eukaryota; kingdom Fungi; phylum Ascomycota; class Eurotiomycetes; order Eurotiales; family Aspergillaceae; genus Penicillium; species Penicillium roqueforti. Next base: position 150,435 of record NW_024067602.1, read on the forward strand.
ATTGGGCCGAAGCAATTTCTCTCTTTAGCGGACGCCAAGACATTTTATCAGATCGAGATAATCAATGAAAAAACTCGGTCTCCGTTTTGTCTCGACGTCTCTTTTGCTTCAAGTTTCTTCCCCCCCCAATCCACTTTCTTGAAACCTCCACGTGGAACTGGTCTTTTTCCAAGTCACATATTCTATCATGTCTACCTCAACGGCTACGACATCAGTTGCGCCTCCGTCTGCCGGCGTACGGAAAAATGGTAAGTGAAAAGAAAAAAAAAAAAATAATACGCAGTCCCCACTTCCCTGCTCTCCCTCATTTCCCCGGCTAACCCCATCGGACTTTCAGGCAAAAACTGGCATGACACCAAGAAGGCTTTTCGTCCTACTGCGGGTTTGACCTCGTACGCTAAGCGTCAAGAGCTCAAGAAGCACAACGATGCTGTCAAGGAACTTGAACGTGAGATGAAGGAGGAGCATGAGGCTGAACGAAAGGTATGTTGATCTTATTTCTTTTCTCTCTTCATCTGTCTCACTTCCCTTTCCTTTTGTATCTTTGTCTGGTCTCTATTTCCCGTCAGCCTGTCTCCATAATCATGCGACAACATTTCCCAAGATGGTATCACTGACCGAAGAACCCCTGTAGGCCCGTATCCAGCGCATCAAGGACCGCCGAGAAGCTAAGGAGGAGAAGCTACGTTACGAGAAAATGGCCGAAAAGATGCACCACAAGAGACTCGACCGTCTCAAGCGCAGAGAGAAGCGCAACAAGCTGCTCAGCTCTTAAGGCCATTCACGGTCTTCTCTATATCTCCGCCATACCATCTCTCCATCTCCTCCAGGACTGCATTGTGTGTATATACATCGGCTTGTTGAGGCTTCTTCCTTCTTCCCTGTCCCTGGCGGGAAAGTCTGGGCACTCATTCTGGCGTGGGCTTAAAAGGCGTTTTTTCTGAGGTTAGGTCATAGGTCACTACTAGCGAGCAAGACGAATGTTTTTCTATAATCGCAATATATTCGGTAACGTAATTGTTGTGTCCAGTAATATAGGTAGTAGGATGGACTATACTGTCAGCTGCAGAGTCGCTGATCAGTCTTCAGCCTTGGCGTCATCGATCTTCCCAACTCCACACTCCAACCCAAACACCAAGCCTCCAAGCTTCCCCAAGCTTTCTTCTCAGAATGTACCACCATGGAGCCTTCATATAAAAAGGCATCATTCTCAAAATCCCGAACAGCCTCCGCCACATTCCCACCCACCCAAACCTCCAACCGGGGCCCGAGCCAGAACCAGCAAGCCAGCGACCTTCAGGCCAAATCAGATGACTTCTCCAGATTCAGTAGCCAAGGAAGTCGCCAAACAGACCGAAAAAAGTCTCATCGCTCGCACCGCCATGGCTCCGATGACCGCCAAATCTCCCCAAAAGGAGAGCATCGAACTGGCTCATCCCCTCAGCAACAAGAGCCATCCACCTTCGATGGCTTGAGGTCCAGCCGCAACAAATATCACAAGTCGCGGGAGTCGCGCTTCCCTAATCCCATGATCCACCTGGCTTCCTCCGCGAGCGCGAGGGGATTGCTCCATACTTGGTCGGGCGGGAAGGATAAGGATCGCGAGGGCGATGATGGGTTGTTGAGGCCGGTTACGAGGGAGACGACCCGGAGTCGATGGGGATCTGAGTCGACTACTGGTATGTCAGATGGTCGGAAGGGGAGTCTGCTCGATACACCTGGACAGCATGAGCAATTAATGCCTTTCCGCCGGCACGAGATTCTGTCTATGGATGACCTGGAGAAGGTTAAGAAGCGGAGAAAGCTAGGCGAGGAGTATGTGTTTTTCTGGCTTCTTTGCGCATAGGAAATCGACTAATGGTTGTTCCAAGGTATCTACGGTCTGCATTGACTTCAATTGGGACGTTAGCGACAGACGTCACCCGTCGGCTAGACTACACCTATTACAATCTGCTCGAGAAAATCACAGCGCTCAACTCGACTATCTCGTCGTTCCAGGAACTCTCCGACTCAGCATCAACATTCCTCAGTGACTTCGAACGTGAAACAGTCGAATTAGACCAGGATATCCGCAAACAGCTCAATGACCTAAAAGGCTTCGAGCCACAGGTCCGCAAGGCTGACGCGTTAGAGCAACGCATGAAAGTAGGCCGACAGCGCGTCGAAGAACTAGGCAAACGACTCGAGACCGTACGACACGAGATCGATAGCTGGGAACAGCGAGAAACAGAATGGCAAACCCGGACTAGCCGTCGACTACGTATCTTCTGGGGCATTGTTACAAGTGCGCTGTTGGTGCTTGTCCTTGCTCTGGTCCTCCAGAACTGGCCACAATTCTGGTCTTCCCACGGTGAGGCGTCACGTTTGACAACGTCAAACCACTCTTTGCCCTCTGTGCCACCTCAGTCCGAGGTGTGGGATCACGTTTTCGGTCTCGGGGAAAGAGGTTTAGAGTCTGATGCAGGGCTTGCTCGATATCCGTCCAACCTTGCAAATCGTCGCGAGAGCCTGGACAAGGCTGGTCCGACTTCGACGATCCGATCAGGGCATGATGCAGCAGCTGCGGAACGCGATGCTATGAGTGCGCTGGATGAATTATGAAAAATTTTTCGCTCCAGATCCTTGACTAGATCAATTCCCTGATCTGTGCTTCCGCAGGTTTCTGGTTTCTGGTTTGTGCTTGAATTATCTTCAATTTGTACTTTTATTTTATGTTTATGTCATGATACCCAGTCCGCAAAGGATTCGTGTTCGTCATTATACCGGGCCCTCGCTCTTCTTCTTCTTCTTGTCTTCAATCAGTTCGATATTAGACGCGGGGATTTTCTTGCCGTGGACCTCGAGGAGCCAATCATGCAGGTCATCACTGACATCACCCTGGACGGTGATCTCCTCAACGCCCGCAGGCGAGCGGGTCACAGAGGAACCCGTAGCAAATTTCTTGCCCAGGTCCTTTGCGATCTTCTTGTTCTCCAATCCGAAGACCTCCAGGCCGATCACGACCGTCACGTACTTGCGCTTGTTCCGCTCGACACGTTTGATCTGAATCTTGGAAGCGGCCTTGCGCTCGCTATCGCGTGCCTCGCTGGCGGCAGCTTTGGCCTCTTTCTTAGCGGCGTCTTTAGCGGCGCGTTCTTGTGCCGAGACGGATAGGGTGGAGAGGTTGGCATTCAGGGCATCTGATAGAAAGAAACCCAGTGTTAGGATGTCGGTGTTTCCCTTTCCGGGCTTGCGGATCGCCCGATGCAGGTAAAGCCAGTCAAGTAGCGTGGGAGCTTCGTACCTTCAGAGTATAGTTTGTCCCATAGATCCGACTCGTTATCTTTGAGCCATTCTTCGCATTTCTTAGCGGTACCTCCAAACTCGCAGTACTAGACAAAAGCCCCGCACGTCAGAAACATGTCAGATCTCCAATGAGAGTATAGTTCAAAAGGCAATGCACGCAGGCTCGGTGGGCGCTTTTCAGTGGCTGGGAGTTATGCCACGCACGACGCAGCCGGGGTCCCCAGATAAGAGCTAAGAGCCAGGGTCCAGAGCGGGGAAAAGGCTGAGTTTTCACTTCTGGGTGACTGGAAATTGGGGGATTTTGGGAGGAACTCAAATGTCATACCTCGGGGGGTAATGTGCAGACTATGATCGATTCCGTCAGCGCTATATTCTCAAACGAATTGGGGTTGTGTTTTGCGCCACGGGGGTCCTCACCTCCACAGTACACAACATGTCTAGCCTGTACAACTGGGGCTGTTTCTACCTCAGCCATGATGTATGAAAATAGTACCGTGGGTAAATGGTAGCTATCGGCCTAGACTTCTTCTCTGCCAGAATCAACATAGCGGGGGCGGAGGGGCAGTTCTGCCAGCTACACCCGGTTTGGATATCACGTGCAATGACGGTCATTGATTGTCTTCCTTCTACCCTGCTTTAGTGGCAGACTAGTCAATGTGGTAATATGGTGGTGCTTAATTGCTCATTATTGGGCCATCTTACATGCTCAGCTAGAATGGTTTTTTTTATCTTACACCAAATCCGGATTGGGACAAACGTCGCTCATCAGCACGACATTACGTATCTTTGCTAATCTCCCCCTCGGCAGCTGTCTCCAGGATGGGGCCACATCCCTTATCCCCCGGTTAACCGAAACCGGAAAATAGGCGATGCAGGAAGAACAACTCGATAGGAGCCGTTTAAGGTGCAGCTGTGGTTACCACCACGATAGCAGGCCAGGCGCGCCAATTGGTGCCCCCGGTTTACGGTAGATCCGCAAATGGCTGATAAGGATAGTCGATTGCAATCTTGCAACTCCTGTTTTGTCTTGCATTTCATCCATTCAATTGGGCAGTCAAAACCGGTCTCCGTCAGCTAGCTCCGTTATCAAGAGACTTGGAAGCGAAGCTAGTGGCGAAGACAGGAAAGAGTGGTTACGTTACCCCTGTGGATGTTAGTGCTGGCGAGATGCGTCGAGTCAATGCAGAGAAAGTAGCATTGACTCTGATACTGTCGGAGCCAATGATCGGCGTGGAATATGACAAACGTTAGGAGGCCCGTGGGGAGACCGGGGTGCGCATCGCACTAGCGCTACAGATCAAGCCTCCGCGGAGAGGTGGAGGTTTCGCGAGGTGTCCAGACTGGGAAACTTACGACGTTATAGCGATCGTTTCAGTTTTCCATTTCCAGGTTCAAACACGAATACACCACGGTAGCATGCAGCAATAGACGATTATCACTGGCTTGCGATTTGCATCAACCATGTCGCCTCCTGAGAATTGATGTCGATGGCTCTAGCCCTCCAATCATGACGGTGCTCGGTGTATGGTTGCCCAGATACTCTCGATGCAAGCGCACAGACAAAGGCAATTCTGTGTACGACACCTCTTTTTTCTCTTTTTTTTTGGTCCTTTGGCATGTTTGGCGTTGTTTAGCTCTTATCTTGCATATTCTCGAGCTGCCCGTGCATGGGTACAGGATTAGGAAGGAGTTAAGTTGGGACTCGCAAATTCGAGCGAATGCAAAAGTCGAAGATGTCAATGGCTGAAGAGATACGCCACCACTGGAACCCCGCGTATTCTTTTATAACCCCCAAAGGCATTCCTATTGCTTTGTACTCTTGGCCTCGGCTAGTATCTCCGGTCGATCATGGCTAATTTTTCCTTTAAATTGTGGTTTGACAGCCAACAGGGTCCTATGTGTTACTGGTACAAAAGTACCATGACGGGATTCTAGAAAGGCTAGTGCCTCGGCTAGTACTACTGACCTGGCCAAATAATCCCAAATAATTCCCAAAATCCCATCCAAACTCGTTTCGAAGTGGATCACATCAAAGGGGTCCGACTCTCTTCGAAACTAACGTGCTCAGGCCGTGCGGATGCATCGGCGGGCTACAGGCTCTAGGCCGAATGGCTCCGTGAAACTCCGATTATGGCGATTATAGGAGTAGCCCTGGAGATAGTACTTTGCATTTCTATACAATTCCAACTATTCTATACTCCGAATACTCCGAATGCCTAGTCTGTGTATGTACTGGATAGACGGAGTACTGTATATTATACTCTATATCCTCTATAGGGTACCCTACATACTCTTCTTATATGCTCCACAGGATCGACCGTTAGACAAGGACGCATAGCACCTTCGGTACACTAAAACCCTCTTGCATATCTGGTGGAGAAGAATGCATCGGTCTAGATGATTCAGTAATTTATGAGATGCGTATTGGATGTGTTGTAACTACGGAGTATTAAGTATTCTAACAGTCGACTAGCTCGTAGACTAGGCCCAAGTGAGACTAAGACGACGACTACAGGGCTAGAATAGATTTAATTTCTTGTGGCAACTTCTATGTTCTTTTCTATAATTATCAACTCTGCTTTATGAATATAAACTTGTTATTTGCTTTTTCTCTTATCCCTTCCCCCAAATCCCCAAATCCCCCAGAATCCGGGAACAGCCATAATATCCACCTTGGAGTTTGGTTCCCTATCTTCACTTCTTCACTTCCTCTTCCTCTTCTTCTTCTCTTCTTCTCTCTCCTCCCCTCCCCCTCTTCTCTCCTCCTCTCCTCCTCCCATCCTTGGGGTCTTATCCCCGTGGCCAATTACCTGGATATGCTATATCCTTGAACGGCCAATCCCTCCAACTTATTCCCTGTGATTAATTACATCATTGAAAGAAAATGACGGCCCTGTTGGCGCCCCGCGAAACTCATTCGCCATTCTCGGATCCTGTGCGGTGTCCCGCTAGTCCCACTACGCAGCGATATTTCCTAAAAGATCACGCCATCCCCGCAAAATCACCCATGCAAGATGACCCTCACGCGACGGACCCCCCAGTCGCTTCAAACCTGCCCTCTGTGCTCCCCTCTTCCAACTTCGCTCCTATCACCGAGCAACTCGCCTATCCATCTACTTTAAACACCCTCCCCTCGGAAAACGAACTCATCCTACCCGCCTACGACACAGAATGCTTCCACAATGCCAAAGACCCAGAGGATGTCAGCGACGTGTCGACAGAATCACACCCATTTTCGTGGACGTCACAGCCTCCATCGGCAGATGACACCTTAATTGAGGATGAGCCATCCAGGCATGTGGACTATCTTTCACATGACTGGAAGGAGGAGGATATCTGGTCCTCGTGGCGTTATGTGACCAGTCGAAGGAACGATTATAGCAATGGAGTGAGACTGGAGAATGCCTCGTGGAGGACATGGGCCAAGGCCAAGCACAATCTGAAGACGATATCGCCGGAAAGCCTCAATTGGTATGTTTTTGATCTTCTTAATCTTTCATCTTTTGTTTATCCCGCTAACCTCGTACTAGGCTCAAGGACTGCGATGTCACCTGGCTCTACGGGCCATTAAAAAGTTCCGTCGAACGTGGAACCTCTCCATCTCCGCCTCCAAGTTACTTGGAAACACCAACCTCTTATCTAGATCGAAAGCCAATCTTGAAGAAGAAGACCGCGTCCGAGGCCATCCTTCAGCGATCCCTGTCTCAACATACGTTACTCCAACATGCCGGAGCCATTCTCAAGGCCCAAGAAGCCGAGAACAACTGGGCTCGACCCTATTTCCCAAGGTCCAACACGGACTTGGACCACTTGCATCACCGGACTGGAAGCTCGACCTACTCTCTCGGTGGCACTCTCACTGCCTCGTCAGCATCTGGAATGACATCTCCCGGCGAACGGCGCCATATCCACTTCAACGATGAAGTCGTGCAATGCATCGCGGTCGAAGCCAAGGGCTACGAGGACGATTGGCCGGCTACCATTGGAGATGAGTCATCTTCCGACGACGGCGTAGTCTTCATGAGACAAATCTCCAACCGGTCCTCCCTAAGCAACCGCAGCACTCCACGAAACAGCTTCAGCGGCGATGGGAAAACCATCGCCCCTCTCCCTTCAACCACGCTCAAGTATCGTGGGGATCCTCCGGAGCTCCACACTCAGACAATCCTTGACCGATGGTCCCCCATTCCCACCCGGACATTATCACCAACTCCCTCTGTGGAGACCCTACGTCCATCAAGGCCATCAGAGCCCGAGGCCAACTTTCTTTTGGATGAGTGCGAAGATCCCAGCCTGGACTTCACGGGCAATTACCCCGATCATGATCGTGCATGGTTTATTGAAGATACTGCATCAGACCGCACGCCCCGATTCACTGCTTCGGGCATGATCATGCCGGAAGGCGAGACCGAGACCCCCAGCAGTAGTATATATCACCGGGTCGTGGACACTGTGAACACAGCCCGAGACATTGCTCATGTGATCTGGAATGTGGGCTGGCGCCGCTAATCTTGATCACAATCTTCACGACTGACGATGGCGGCTAGCCCGTCGTACATAATGGAAAAAGGCAGGTTACACCCTGTGGCGTTTGGGGGGAAAGATGAGCGTGGATTGGATTTGGCGCATTTCTTTTGTATAGAATCACCCGGGACTGATTGTCAGGAATCATGTAACGACATAATGCATAAAATAACAAATATTGAAACAATCACACTGAAAACCCAGCTATATAATGTATAGATCCGCATTGGGGAAATTGCGAGGTTGGTTTATGATAATGTAGGGGGTTGACCTCGATACAACTATTTAGTCACTGTTCTTGTTTCCTCCCAATCCTCAACTTCTTGATACTATATGAAATGTTGGAATACTACTTAATCTATTCATGCTTAATAGATTAAAAGATCGACATCACCGAGATCACCATTCAAATTCCAATTGCCCCACAGTCCCCCCCCCCTGATCTCTTCCTCTCCTTGAACTTCTGCCGAGGTCTTTCTTATGAGTTTCAAAGACATGGAAACCGTCAATGTCGCCGAATTGGTCGAGCGCCTCGGTAGCGATGAAGATGCCGTGCGCAAAATGGCCGTCTTCAAGCTCCAGAGCAACATTGGAGACCCGTCCTTCGCCGACATCTTCATCGCAGAGGGAGGCCTGGTTCGATTACGCTACTTAACCCTGAACGCAAGCGGGAATACCCTGGCATACAGTTTAACCAGTTTCTCGAGGCTGCTCGATGTCGACAAGGGGTGGGAGTGTGTTGACCATGAGTTGGTTGAGCGCGTGAGTTATGCTTGAGGCGATTGCAATGCCCTCTACCTATGTTGATGTGGTCGGATTCTAATGCGACTATCTTCTAGACTGTCGAGCTGATCGTCACCCACCCCCTGGTCAACATCCTCCGCGGCGCCATGTCCATTCTCGTCTCTATTGTTTCCCACCCGTACATGGGGAACCGCGCCTCCCAGATCAACAACTTTGGTTTCCGCGCCCTGAAACCTGCAATCGCCATATACCCTCAGTTCCTGGAGATGCTAGTCAGCCGATTATCCTCCGCGGACCATGCGCTGTGTGCCAATGCGCTCCAATTGATAAACTCGCTCATGCGCGACTCGATCACCCACGACCCGGAGGCGGAGTGGCCCAAGTTTATTCAGAGGTTACAGGATCTAGGCGTTATCAGAGCGGTTTACGTGCTTATGCAGGATTCCGCCCTTCAGGACCTGGCGCATCCGCTGTTGGAATTCCAGTCACTCACCAAGGTACTGCTACGCAAGTGGCGAGATATCCCCGTCAACCAGGAGACGCCTGAGCATCGCCGTGCGCTGAAGGGAATTTATCTGGCCAGTAACCCGGGGAAAATTCCCGACGAGCCTACGGAGAATGGCGATGATACACGGCGCTCTAGACGACATCATCCGGAAAAGTGGAGGCGGCTTGGGTTTGAGACGGAGAGTCCGGCCGGGGAATTCTACGAGGTCGGCTTCCTAGGTATGATGGATCTGGCGGACTATGTCCGCAGTCATGGGGAGGAGTTTCAGAATATGCTCTTGGAGCACTCTACAAAGCCAGCAGGACAACGGTGTCCGATTGCTCGAGCTTCGTTGGCCGTCACATCGATCTTATATGAGCATTTTGAGGTTGAAAAGTCCGACATGGATGACTCAAAAACATACCTTCTTTCAGAGTCCCGTACGGGCTTTGATAAGTTGTTCCAGCCCCTGTTGTTACATTGGACCCGCCTACATGTTGCCGGCTTACAGGCCTTCTTCCGCCTGTGGAAGGCGACTGCCGCCGAGGAAGAGGACTTGGACAAGCTCATTGAGCTCGTGCGTATCCTCATTGAGTCGGTAGTTGGCGGAGCTGCTCGAATCAAGGATGTCCAGGATGTCGAAGAGGAACTGGCCGATTTCGAATACCACCGCTTACGCGGGCTGCAGATGGAACTCCTTGAACTTACGTACGAGGATGCATGGGGCCAGCACTTGCGACAGGTGCGCGAGGAACTTCATCATGAGGCTCTCCAATTCGTCAAAGAGCAACGAATCCGATCCTTGCTTCAAGGTAGCTGGTTCGCTCTGGACTCCTCTAAGTCGGAGTCGGGGGCGGTGCAGAAGTCTAGTGCTACATATCAATATGCCCAGCTCTCTCACAACCGACGATACTTGCATTTCGGTCAATTTGACCTGATGGGCGAACAAGCTCCGGAGTTGGACACCCTACCAGAGAAAAGTGAGTGTCACCGAGTGCTTTCCCGTAATCACACTTTTTGTATGTGTTGCTGACACCGAACCGTGCCCTCAACAGTCGATCTCTCAATGGTATCATCCGTAGTCTCGAACGTCTCCACCAGCCCAGACCATTCCTCCACGGCTACGGTGAAGACTGCACCCCGGCAACCCGCAACCAAGATCACCATCCACGGCTACGCACCCTCCGCAATTACCGGACACGGAAAAGGCCACAGCCACGCTCGGTCCGCCAGCAGGACCACTCAAAAGGAGGTAGTCCTGCTCACGCTGCGGCCATCCTCGCAGAGCATTGCGTCCGAATGGCTAGATGGCCTACTGATGCTTCTCAACCAGCAGCCCATCACTGCAGAGACAAGCAAGCTGATTGATCTAATCAGCAATTACGGGTTGAAAATCCGCCTGCTCAATGTGCGGTTTGACGACGCCACTTTCGCAGGTGAGGCTCCCCAGGTCCCTTCGAGAGATGGCTTGGATGAAGATTACTACTATGATGTATTTGGAGGCGCATAGGGGGTACTTCCCTCTATATATGTGTGTCTTTTCTCTTGTTGTTGGGGATTTTGGTTTCTTTGGCTCTGCCGACTCGGATTCTGGTCAATATACCCGCTGTGCGATCTGTCTTATGAATGTATCTATTTCTAATATATAATTTAACGTTAGCAATTGCATCTGTATCTATGTGTTCATCTCATCTCACATCTATAAATCTGGCAAAAGGCCCACCGCTTGGCGTCATAAGCTTATCGGACTCGTATCTCAATTTCTCCAGGTTTTTGACCAACTCATCATGGATGGCGGTCGTCCTCCTAAAAGACAACGCAGATCTAAGGATTTAAAGCAAGATGAGCCGAAAAGACAATCAAAACGAAAAGCCATCATTATATCAGATAGCTCCAGTCCTATCGAACCAGCGGAACCCTTCGCTCTCTCCTCACGCCCTAAACCCTCCTACTCGCGCGGCACAACACCATCAACCCGGCTTCCCTCGTCCTCACCCTCTCCAATCAAAAGAACTAAATCACCAGCAAAGCCAGACTCGGACTCGAAATCAAAGTCCCTGCACAACTTCTTTCCGCCCGCGACAGAGGGACAGCGATGGGCACCACAAAAGACCGAGAAGCAATCCCTCCCGCCGGTCACGGAGACCGTCGACGTGGACCTGATTGAGGATGATTATGACTCCTACGATGAAATCTTCACACAGCATCTAGCTAATGAGCGGATGGGTCTGGCAGCCATGGGCTCTAGCCAGACACGTCAGCCTGCGCCAAAGCCAGCGCCGAAGCCAAAGCCAAAGGCCTCAGTCAAACCACCGCGGAAGACGACGAAACGGTTCCTTCTGTCTACGGACTCTGGGAATGGAACTGCGAAGGAGGCATTGGCTGCACAACCGGCTAGCGAACCGGACCGTCGACCATGGGCGCAGCGGTTCGCTCCGGCTAATCTGGGCGAATTGGCCGTTCATAAGAAAAAAGTCTCGGATGTGCAGCATTGGCTAGAGGATGCTTTTGCTGGGAGGCGTCCCGAGGTGAGTTTTTGATTTGAGAATAATTCGAGGTTGGGGTTGAATGTCGTTCTGACAGTATGCAGAGGTTACTCGTCCTACGGGGTCCGGCGGGCAGTGGGAAGACGACCACTATGTCCCTGCTCTCCGAGTCAATTGGTTACGATATTGTCGAGTGGAAGAATCCCCCGGTTTCGGAATTTGGAGCTCGCGATCATCAATCCGTGAGCGCACACTTTGAAGAGTTTCTTGGACGGGGTAATAAATTTGGAGGGCTTGACCTCGGAAATGCCACCGAGCCCGATTCTCAGAAAGACGAGAAACCTCGGGATCAGCGAATACTTCTTATAGAGGAGTTTCCGACTGTGTTTGGCCGGGCGTCCTCCACCCTCACGGCGTTTCGGACGTCTCTTCAACAATATCTAGCTGCCGCGGCGAATGATCATGCCCGGGGCAGTTCTGGATCGAATCACCCGCCTATAGTGATAATCGTGTCGGAGACTTTGTTGAGCTCTGCGTCTTCAATCTCAGATAACCTGACAGTTCACCGGTTACTGGGGCCCACAATCTATAATCACCCCGGGACAACGATATTGGATTTCAATAGCATTGCACCCACTTTTATGCACAAGGCTTTACGGTCTATTTTGGACAGAGAGGCACGGAACTCTAGGCGTGTCCAGATACCGGGGCCAGGTGTTATTGACAGTATCTCTGAAATCGGCGATATCCGCAGTGCAATCTCCTCTCTCGAGTTCCTCTGTCTGAAAGGGGACGAAACGGGAAGATGGGGAGGCAGCGTGGCCAAAACAAAGAAAGCTCGAGGTGAGGTTGCTTTGACACCGATGGAGAAAGAGTCTCTCAAATTGATAACTCAGAGAGAGGCGAGCCTGGGCATGTTCCATGCCGTTGGGAAGATCATGTACAACAAACGCATGGACCCGAGTCTGATCGAGGGCGATGTCGAGATCCTTCCACCGCCACCGGACTATCTGCGCCACTATGCCCGACCAAAAGCCTCGCAGGTATTGGTTAATGATCTGGTAGACGAGACCGGGACCGACATATCAACTTTCATCAGTGCTCTCCATGAAAACTACATCCCATCCTGCGATGGGGATAATTTCACCGACTCTCTCAACGACTGCATCGATGCACTCTCCGATAGCGATATCCTCAGCGCCGACCGCCGACCAGGGCAAGGGGCGCGCGCCGGGATAGGAACCGGAATCACCTCTTTCAGTAGCGGTACAGACGTGCTCCGGCAGGAAGAAATTAGTTTCCAAGTTGCGGCGCGTGGTCTTCTTTTCGCCCTTCCATACCCAGTCAACAGACGGGTTGGGTCTGGAGCCGGACGAAGCCGCGCTGGTGATGCCTTCAAGATGTTTTACCCAGCTTCTCTGCGGTTGTGGAGAGAGGCCGAGGAAATCGATGGACTGATCGACTCGTGGATGAACCGAACACTCGATCCTAGACGGCAGCATCTTTCTCAAAATGGCTCCGGCCTCACGGGGGTCAGTTCCTGGAAAAATCTCCAGGTGGGAAGGTCGATATCCGCCGACTCGGGAAACAAAAATGACACCCCGAGTGTGGTCACGATGATGCCCCGGCATGATCTACTGCTTCATCAGTTGCCCTATATGGCTGCAATCCGGCGTCAGGACCCAGATTGGTGGCAGTTGGATAAGATCACCAGCGTTCGGTCCAACGAGAATCTTCGTAATGATGACATTGACGACATAGAGGAGTCTCCAGCTTCGCGGTCGCGTGGGAAACAATCCAGCAGTCGTGGGTTTGGACCTCGACTGCAACTGCCCGAAGAGAAATTGATTCTCAGCGATGATGACATTGTCGATTGAGCGTGATATTTCTGCGTATCATGTCTATCATAGTAAACTATTTAATGCGAGAACATAAACATGTACTCAGTATGAACAATGTAGTCCTGTATATACTCTTCGAGACTGGTTTGCATACTAGATTATAACCCCTTGACAATGAAGTAGTTGTTGAAGCAGTTTTTGATAAAGTAAAGCATAGAATAAGATGTGACGAAAGTGACTTATTTTTGCTAGCAGTTTACATATAAAGCGTAGGTACCTGATACGGGAGTTTGGCAGAAGCGGCATTAGCGGTAGTTACCCAACTAGGAAGGTACACCTGGAAATGCAAGTGAGTGTCTAGATCAATGCCCTATCTATATGTTGACACTATGTAATAGAGATTGTTAAAGAGCTTGCTTGCTGATTTCTTTGTTCTTTGTCACTTGCTAGTTTAGCAAGAGATTGGGATTTGCACTGTTTGCAGGACTATATCTATGGGTTTCCTATTTCTTGCTTCTCACTCTTCTCTCCCCATCTTGGGCCTGGCTTGTCACATCACACCAAGTACCCTTCAATATAAACTTCAATCGCATTAGCATGAAGGTTATAAAAGCTATTTACTTGCTTTTATGAAAGATACATACCAAGGCCTAAACAGGGTGAAATTCTCTATTTACACTTACCTATCATTCAGAAGAGCCAACATACTATCTAGGCAGAGCTTGACGAGAGATGCTAGAAGCTTACAGTACCAAGACCGAGTTTCTTTACTTCTATAGTCTCTTTTCTCTTACCCTTACTTGAATGCAATATCTATAGCATTCACTGGGGTTCATCTTTGATACAGACTTGTCGCAGGTGAATGAGTGCGGACACGCTTCCCGGCGCGAGCATCCTGTATAGGGGTCGCCGCTTTCATGTTGGCCATGGGTATTCAAACTCGACGGATATGGTTCTTTTCCTTGGTAAGACTGTCATCGTCCGGCTTAGACTGGTCGATGATACGCCGTCTTGGTTTCCAACCCCCGGCACGACAAGAAGGTCCCAGCAAAGATTGGTAACTGCGCGGAAACATATCCATGAGTTCATTTACTCAAAGGGTACGGCGAAGAGAACCGGAATTTCTACGGAATTTCCCTACAATGGAAAGGCTTGCAGCCAGTAAGAGTGCCAGGATTCTCTTCGTGGGGAGACATAGAAGTGGCACACCCTTGTTTCAACTGCCAGGAACTTCTCTCGGTATAGCGGATCAGCAGGAGGTCCTCCTTGATATTTACTCTTACTTTGATACAAAGTTGGTGAGCTAGCGCTCTAGCCCAGTGATTCCTAATATAAATTTCGGCCTAGGCGTTGCCCTTGCTATCCTTTCTCTCCTCCTAATTAACTGCATAATATGTCAGGGGCTTGAGACAGTTAGGGGATTAAGAGTAAAACTATATCATAGACAGCTTGAGGGGGGCTTTACAATGGTAAATCCGGTACATATAGTTGCATATATATCTCGTGATCCACAATCTTATCTTCAGCCCCAGCTTTCTTTCTTTTAACCACCTCATCTCACCTTTCATAGGAGTCGCCCTTTGAAACTCCTAGAAGGTCAGAAATTCAATTCATCTCTATTTGCAATTCCTCTCAGTCAATATCGCTCACACTTGAATAGGATGCTCAATGATCATGAACCCTCAAAAGGACACGATGACTCCTACCTGATCAATCGCACTCGAGTCTCGACTGTGAATCAATCGAATAGAAACGCGAACGTCGCTTCGCCCCCAAAATCTCGATCTCAAAAATCCGAGGACAAGCTTGATTATGCTCAATTGAAGAAAGATGCGCCGGGCCTCGTTGCTGCCGCCGCCCATGCGGCGGTTCCTAGCTGGACCAGCATGGTTCTAATGGTCTCTCTTATCTTCGGGGGCTGCTGTGCCAATGTGGGTGTCTAGAGAAACCCCCAACGCTGCTACGGAGCCAAAACAGGAACTGATCCTTTACAGGTCTTTGCGCTAGAGGCGATTATCAAGTAAGAAAACAAACCAGGCTAATCCAAACACAACGCTAATCCTATATCTTCTCCAGAGAACAGCCTACTGCCGGTAAGGACGACAACCAGAACCAATGAAAACAATCGCACTGCATATCCTAACCCAACTCGTTCCACGTACAGGTCCCTTGATAACATTCGCCCAATTCGCGATCTGCGCCATTTTCACCATCCCAACCTTCCTATCCCCCTCAGCCGGACCACGAGCTTTATTCCTGCGCCCACGCGCTATTCCACTACGCTCATGGGCGGTATATACCTCTTATTTCATGAGCGTCAACCTCCTCAACAACTGGGCCTTCGCATACAAGATCTCCGTCCCACTACACATAATCCTCCGGTCCGCAGGCCCCGTCGCCTCAATGGTAATCGGCTACCTATACAACGGCAAGCGCTATTCCCGCGGCCAGATCGCCTCGGTAGCGATGCTGACGGTGGGCGTGGCGGCAGCCGCCATGGCCGACGCGCAATCCAAAGGCGTATCTATCCACGTCGAGTCCGATGCGGCGGATACAATCACGACCGTGACGGGCTTCACAATCCTCGCGCTCGCAATGGTCCTTTCTGCGTTCCAGGGCATCTATGCCGACCGGCTGTACGCGACTTACGGCAGAGACTATTGGAAAGAGGCGCTTTTCTACTCGCATGCGCTTTCTCTGCCGCTTTTCCTGACGAGTTGTCCGCAGTTGCTGGGTCAGTGGCGGGTGGTGGCTTCGTCGCCTTCTTTGCTGTCGCATTTGGATTCCGGGTTGTGGGGGTCGTCTGGTACGGTTGGGAGCACTGCTTTCTCGGTGCTGGGGCGGATTTGCCACATTGAGGCTGTCAAGGCTTTCCTGGCGCATCTGCCGGTTCAGGTGGCTTATCTGGCGATGAATGCACTGACGCAGTATCTGTGCATCCGAGGAGTCCATCTTTTGTCGGCCAAGTCGTCATCGTTGACTGTTACCATTTTTTTGAATGTTCGCAAGTTGGTTTCCCTGCTCCTATCGATTTACCTCTTCGGGAACAATTTGGCTGGAGGTGTCTTGGTTGGCGCGGCTTTGGTGTTTGTCGGGGGTGGTTTATATGGCTTTGAGGGTGCACGTCTACGAAGCGTTGCCAAAAAGGCCCAGTGATATTATCATATTAGATAGATCTTGATCTAAATGTCTAGACAAAATGCCTTTTGCGTGAGTTTTCTCGGTTTTACCTTAGAGCCGGTTACTTCTAGGAGCCATGCCACGAATAGAGGAAAAATATATCGATATCATGTGCAGGCTGCAGTAGTTGTACATAAATTGAGATAAAGCAACATTGTCCACACCATTTGAGTGGAAAGGTAAGGCATCAAGCATGACGCAAAATCAAGATCTCCCAGGCTACCCCGGAGTCAGACCAAAATAATAAAACAGTTAACCATCTATAAGACCTCGCCCACAATCTTGGCGGCTTCCTTGTACGTTTCCAATAGCCGCTCACACTTCTCTCTCTCGGCCTTGATGCCATCATCCTCGTAGAGAAGCTCGCCGAAAAGATCTTCTTTATAAAGTTCGCTCACGAGTCTGTTTTGGACCACATCCTTGCAGTGGTTGACAAGGAGGTGCATGACAGCCTTGGGGACTTGGTCTGCAATGGTTTCTCGGACGATGTTGAAGTATGATGAGATGAGACGGCGAATGAGCTCGGTTTCGAGCATCTCACGTTCCGTGAGTGCAGGCTCCGTGTTCTCGTTGGGCTGTAAGAGCTGAAGTCAGTCATAACCATCTAAAATTTAAACAACGAATGCGCAGTGGTACTTACGAATACAGATATGTCACCACCATACTCCGACGGTGCAGTGTATCCCTCAGTCGGCATAATGGGAGCCCGAACCTCGGCACGCCGAATGCTCTGGCTAATGCTCGGCTCACCAGCATTTGGCCCTTGCCGGTGGGGGTTCATGCCTGCCGGTGGCATGGCCATGTTGTGAGTACCTTCCTTACCGAAGAAGTAGTTCAGGAACGAGTCGCGGGCATTGTTCGAGCCACCGCCACCGAACGCAGCATGGTTAGATTGACTGCCATTCAGAGAAGCAGCAATGCCATTCTCGCCTGTGCGGCCAACATGAGGAGACATGCTTCGCGATCCCTTAGAAGAGTGGGTTCGGACGGGGAGGTTTTGCTTATCAGAATATTCTTCTTCTTCAGGACCTCCCGTAGTCCCATTGGGAGCTCCCAATTCCTTTTGACGTCGCTTCTCACGCTTTCTTTTTTCCTCCGCTAGCAAGGCTTTTCTTTCTTCGTCCTGCTTGTTCTGCATGATTGAAGACATGGCAGCTGCGGCACCAAGGAAGTTAGGATGGTTGGTGTTAATGTAAGCTCTTTGGATCGAGATCAAAGATTCTACATAAGTCGAGCAGGGCCCCAGGCGCTCACGAAGAAGGTCAGATACGACCTCAATCAACTTTCCTTGGAGACGAGGGAAACGCAGGAGCTCTTGATTGCCACACGTGTGGCAGATCTTGATAAGCTCCTCATAGACCAGCTCCACGCATCGCTGACTGGGTGATTCGAGGAGTTTAATCTGTGGTTTGACCAGCAAATCAAAGGCCAACTCCGGGACAAACAGACTGGGACGAGGACCTGTCGAGTTTCGGATGGCCGTTCGGATATCGGAGACAGTCAGGTTGTGAGTGGGATCAATGGTTTCCAGTGAGTTTCCAAAAACAGAGTTGAAAATGTAGTAAATCCTTGCTCCACCGCATAGCTCTTTCGTAGAAATCTCTGAGGAAGTTCCGTCGATAGATGAGATGAACGACGCGGCGAACCTGGTCATCTGCTGAAGAATCAATGATCCCCGGTGTTCTTCGCCACTGAACTGTTTGTTTCCGTAGCTGGCCAACTCTTGCTGAGTCTGACCCATCAAGGTGTTTAGCCGAGCTTTGATATCCGGAAGCCGGTCACGAATGTGAGACATCAGGGTTGTGTTCAGAGTCTTGGCCAAAAAGTGCGTACCGCAGCGGTTGGCCATATTCCGGTAAGCTGGATGATGCCGGAAGAACTCAGCCTCTGCCCGCAATGCATCTGAAAGCGATTTTCCACACTGGATGTCCTGCTGGGACCGATTGACAACGCCGATAAATCCAAGCTTCAAGGGATACACACGTCCAGACAGGATGTCCATCGCATTGGTGCCATGGTCCATGAGATCCAGCTTTGACAGAACACCGATCGTCCTCCGGCCCATGGGATCCACCTGACGGGCAAGCTTCAGCGCCTCGGAATTGACCAGATCGACATTAGCCGGAGAGACCGCAAGAATAATGCTGTTCGGCTTGGCAATATATTCCAAAATCAAAGTGCGTGTTTGTTTTTCAATGTCCGACGGTTGATCACCAATGGGCACCTTCGTCAATCCAGGCAAATCCACGAGCGTGAGGTTGAGCACATGAGGTGAGAATATCTTGAGGTTGATCGGTTGTCTATTGATGCCCTTGTTGCTTCCTGCGATTCTTGCTGTCTCCGCTTCGATCTCTTGCTTCACTTGGGCAAAGTCATCAAACTTGCGTCCCGGCTGGTGGTGGAATTCAGCCCATTCGTGTTGACCGGCAACACTGGCAGCCGTGTGTGGGGTATGGACCTCATCGTTTTCCGGCTTATCATCACGTTCACTGGGCACGTTGATAAGTTGCAGGATAAGGGGCCGTCGGGTGACAATTCCGCTACCTCTTGGTAGAAAGTCCCTTCCGACGATATTCTCTAGGACCGAAGACTTTCCGGATGACTGGGAACCAACAACAACCTAAGAGGGAAGCGGGGATTAGTCTTGGGTTGACCGGGTAAGAAATGACAATTCCCTCTCAACCTCTGAGAGCTCTCTACCCGACTAGACTCACAATTTGGGGCAAGTCCAAGGAATCATTCCCAATGGTGTTGAAGACCAGATCCTGAAGCTTGTTCACTGTCACGAGCAGATCCTCGCCCAGCGATGTCATGATGTCGAATTGAAGGCTGGCTCCTTGAGACACACAGGTAAGAGTTAGAGCCCGGAGTTAAGAAGAGTGAAAAACTAGTAAAGGTACACGCAAAGTGAGGTCGCGTGCGAACGGTCACCGGGATCCCTGAAGGCCTAAGCAACTCTCCTTGGAACCTTGGAACATTGTTTATGGCCACTTTTTCGGCACACGTGATGCTGACATAAGCATGTGCTCCGATCATGACGTCGGTGATTCGCTGGCTTTAAAACACACATCCAGGCACGTGGATACATTGCATACATGTTCAAAAGAAGTAATACTACGAGGATAAGATGTGGATCTAGAACTACAAGACAATGAGTCATTCAAATGAACCTTATTGACTCATTTTAATTGAAAGTGGTAGTGAACTGGGTATTTATACTGAAGAACCAAGGATACATAGTGAGATCTAGTTTGGCGAATCAATAGAAATTTGAATTTCCCCTGGTCGCATTGCTGGAGTCGGAGTATCTACGCATGATCCAATCATTCGTCCAAGCGAACATAGTTGGCAGGGAATAGACCTTGTTTGCCATTGTACTCACCAAGCCACCAGTCGTCATCGGGGAATTCCTACAACCGGGTTAGTACTGTAGATAGTGATGGGGCAAAGCCGAGAAAAACAGGGATTGCTCCACTTACCACGTTGGAGATCTTTGCATCTTCAGGGAAACCGATCTCGTTATCCTCGGCGGCTTCATAGTCATACAAAGCTGTGGCCGTGACACCGTTGGAGCTTGGGGTAGCCACTGATGGTGCAGCGGCAGCGACAGGGGTGGGTGCCGCCGGGACGGGGGCAGCAGCAGGCTCTGGCTCTGGCTCCGCTTCATAATGGTCGGAAGCGGCCGGTACGTGTGACGCAGGTTCTGTGTCTTCCACAATCTCCACATAGTTGGCGGGGAAGAGACCACGCTCACCCTGAGTATTGACACCCACCCACCAATCCTCGTCGACCATTTCAATGTCGGTCACATATTCTCCCTCTCGCAATTCAATCTCATTATCCTCGGCCTTCTCGTAGTCGTACTGGATTTGGGCTCGCGGTCCGCCTTGGGGCTGCTCGGGCTGCTGAGGAGCGGTTGCCTCGGCCGCAGCGCGGCCTAGGTCGTGAGAATCATCCTCAATTTCCCTCTCGTCGGGAACGGCCTCTTGGAGGCTCCGAACAGGCATAGCAGGGGGAGGGGAATATTGTTCCTCGTGTGCATCCGCAATACTGTCGGCAGTGCCGCGGCCAACCGGCATGGCAATCTGGATCGGCGAGCTCTCACGCTCCGGGGTGGGAGGTGTCGGGGAGCGAGGAGGCTGCGGTGGTGGAGTAGGAAGAGCCTGCTGGGCGTCATGCTCAGGCTCAGACTCGACGGGTCCAGAGGATAGCCCGGGTACAGGAACAGGGCGACTGGCCTGCGGAACAGGTGGAGCAGGAGGAGCGAGTGGCGCAGGCGCGGGTGTGGGCGTGTCCTGAGCGAACTGGTCACGAATAGCACTCACGTGAGGTTGTGGTTTATCCTCTTGTTGGTCATTGGCCTTTGCATCAACAGGTTGCTCAGGATCGTATGATTTTTCCTGTGCAGTTTGAACGGGAGCCCAGGACTTGCCCGCATAGGAGCTTCTCCACTCGCTTTGGCCACTAGGTTGGCTTTGAATCGGGGCAGGAGTAGAGGTAGGCTCAGTGGTTCCAGATGACGGGGCGACTCCGCGCTCCTTGGCTTTACGCTCTGCCCAAATTTGAGCGGGTGTCTTGCCTCCCTCATCAGCAAAAGTTCGGCTTGCAGTTCCAATCGGCGCGCTCGTGGTTGGCTTAGGCCCGAGACCAACTGGGAGGGGTGGCTTTGTTCCAGGGAAGGAGGGGCTAGAGCCAAACTTGTTGGCAACCCTTGGCTTGGGTAGGGTGGTCAAACGCTCCGCGGCAGTAGAGGGCGCAGGTCGCTCGGGCAACGTTGTTGGCTGTTGGTTGAATGCAGTGCTCGATGGGACGTTGTCATTGGCTTCCGGCTTCTGTGCTCTGGCTCGAATAGCAGCGATGTCGACTTTGCCAATGGGCTCATAAGAGCCCTTGATAATTGCGGGGCGCTCATCTTTCAGCTGACCAGATGCGGCAGCTTGTTTCCGAATTGCAGCAATATCGACTTTACCCACTGGCTGGTAGCCACCTCTAACAACATCGCTAGAATCATCCGATGCAGTAGCGGCAGGTTGGCGACTCCCTGTGGGGTTTGCCTTGAGTTCTTGTAGGTTCACTCTAGTGGGCTGGTAAGCCGATTGTACCTTTTCCAATTGGGTGCGAGTCACGGGAGGGGCATCTACACCCCATCCATCATCATTCACACCAGCTCTTGAAGGTGTGGGCAGTACGCGAGCAGCTGGGCTGGGAGTGATGCCCCCAGATCGAGTCGGTGTGAAAGCAGGCTTGCTAGCCACGGCAGGCCGGGGGGCTGGGGCCCGGGCTGAGGCCTCGCCTACTGAATACTTAGAGCCGGAGGAATCTGCCACCCGCTGGACGATTCCCTCGGGGGTTAGATCCCCATCTGCTCGGGCTGTGATCTGCACATGGTATCCCTATCCAGCCAAGTCAGTTTCACCGCGACAGTTGCATCAGGGGAAGGAAACTCCTCACATGAAGGAACTTGGCAACTGCAGCCAGGTGGCTAGTAAAGTAACCCTTTGTTCGTTCCGGCACACCTTCTCCACACCAGCCAATGAGAACGTTTTTGGGAAGACCGGTGTTGGAATCCGTCACCTTCACATAGGCGAATTGCACCCGTCCTTCGGAAAATTCCTCGATGAGATCCGCCAATTCACCCTCTGCAGCACGATTGGTTAATATAAGATAATGGGCTTGGTTGGTAAAAAGGACTACTAACCTCCGGTGCTCTGGACCTTAAGGACACTCTCCTTACCTCCATCTTGCTGGAAGGCACTAACAAGCGGGGTAGAAACTGAGTAGACAGCCCATTGGCCATAGGTCGCAGACCCTCCGTTCCCAGAAGGGGGTGGTGCATTCACCACTGTCTGATAACTTTTTGATATCGAAGGGCCATTGGACGAGAGATTGAGAGAAGCCATGACTTTCCGGCGAATAGGCGGGGAGAAGGAAGGGAAAGCTTGTCAAGTTTCAGATGTGTCCACGTGGGAGGAGGGGTAGCTTTTTCTTTTGTTACAATATCTGTATCTCATGCAGTGTCAGCGAAAAGCACTCCAGACTGTTGGTGTTGGGGTGGGATGTAAGTTCGGGGAGGGGAATAGATAGGAGAAGGAGGGAGTTGACGTAGGTGGGCATTTGTAAACACTGACCGGGCAAAAAGGATAAAAGCAGCGGGGTTGAATGCTTTCAAGATGAGAATATCGCGACACCAAAGAAAAGGATAAGTACAGAATCAAGAGGAATATAGAGAGAAAGGTCCAGGAGAACGATGAAGCCTAAAGGTGGAGAGGAGAGACGGGAGGTTAGGGGAAAGGTGTTATAATACGATACTTCGTACTGCCAATACATGCACATGCTTCATAATATATGCAATGTATTATGTACTATGTAGTATTTAGGGAGCATCTTCACTTCGTAGATCTATATAGCTTTAGAATTTAAAGCTTGAAGATGGGTATTAATTCTAATTCAGATATTACACTCTATACTCTGTATCATATATAAAAAATCAATCGTGCAAGCCTTGTATAGTCCCAAAGCTATACATACATAGTTGGAGATGTGTCTATTTTACGTGTATTCTTGTGTATGTATTTTACAGCTCCGGGGCCTGGACTTTCTTCCCCATTCTTCACCGACAGAGAGGTGGGGAGCTTGAGCTCTCGAAGAGTTTTTTTTTCTTCTTCTTCTTCTCTCTGGTGTTCTTTGGTTTGGAGTATCCTACTTTCTAATTGTGCTAATCCAATTCTATACTGTCCGAAATCGCATTGTTGACCTTGTGTGAAACCCCAAGTTATGCAATAATCTCATCACAACCCTTCTCAGTTATACAATCCCTATTCGGTACCTGGGTACACATAGGATAGCAAGGGGTCACAGCAGTCATGGGACCTACTCAACCCGATTTCAGTGCCAGTCAGAATGCCAACGCGCCTGCTGATTCGTCCAACAATGAATCGGCCACTTCATCCCCGGGTCTCGAAGGTCCCGTGGACTCTCCTCTCCACGAAAGCTCTAATGCACTAGATCAGCCCGCAGAGGATATTTTGCCCAGAGACCAACAGCAGAAAACGGCCACCTATGACTATGCCTATGAGAAGTCCATGAGTCACGCCGAGGCAAGACTCTTCTATCAACATCATCAGCTAGCCGCGCGGAACGACACCCTGCCTTCGAGCCCAGTGGCCCCAGCCCGCTCAACATTCGAATCACGCCTTGAAGAATCACCGAACCTTTCGGATCCAATGAATAGTCAAGGCCAGATCTCTCGCGAGGGATCTATGGTGTTTGAACACGAACCCACAAAACTACGATTGCAATCCGCCAGTGAACCCAATCCCTCTGTGTCACGTTACCTCGAAGACGACCAAGACGAGGCGAACGATTCTGCCCGAAATCAGGCGGTGATTCTAGATGCTGTCCAAGGGCAGGGACCATACTCGGTGGCGGCGGCGAGTCTGCAAAGCGCCGGTGTGGGGATCGGAGGCCCTCAGGTTGCTAGCGGATATGCGTCTAGCAGTGATGCTGTCACGTCTGAGCTGAGTGCTATCTACTGCAAAATCAAGAAACTACTTGATCGGCGATCCCAGTACTTGGCGCTTTCTTTGCAGGGACCCGGAGATGATCCTAAGGACCAACCAGACTGGGAGATTTATCCTCCGCCCCCAGAACCAGCGTGGGATCATGAGAAGGAATATCACCCCGGCAACATCGGTGACCCATCTGACCTTGCAGGAAAGAAGAGGAAAATGGGCCAAGATATTGGGGAGGATTTTGACATGGAAGAATTGATGCCTCTACCCAAAGAATCGCCTTGGACGTATAGGCTGGATGGCAACAGTGTATATCAGGTCTTTGATTCTGAAACTGCTGCTGACCAACAAACACCTATTGTTCAGATCCCCTCGTTGCGCGATTTCTATATGGATCTGGACGCCGTGATCGATGTGTCGACCGACGGACCTGCGAAGAGCTTTGCGTTCAAGCGGCTGTCGTACTTGGAGGGCAAATTCCAACTGTATACGCTGCTCAATGAATACCAGGAGATGGCCGACAGCAAGAAGGTTCCTCACAGGGACTTTTACAACGTGCGTAAAGTGGATACCCACGTTCATCATTCGGCATGCATGAACCAGAAACATCTTCTTCGCTTCATCAAGAGCAAGATGAGAAAGTCCCCGGACGAAGTTGTCCTTTTCCGAGACGGAAAACATCTGACCTTGAGAGAGGTCTTTGAGAGTATTAACCTGACTGCCTATGACTTGAGTATTGATACTTTGGATATGCACGTAAGTCTCTCATCGCATCCCTTGTTTTGATGCCGAATCTTTAGAGGATGAAGGAAGATGCAGCCTAGATGCATCAACATTTCCTCTACGCTCACTCTTAAGCTACAGGTTTTACTTTTACTGACTCTGACTTCGTAGGCACACACCGACTCTTTCCACCGATTTGACAAATTCAATTTGAAGTATAATCCCGTTGGAGAATCTCGACTGCGTGAAATCTTCCTCAAAACAGACAATTACATCAAAGGTCGCTACCTCGCAGAGATCACCAAGGAAGTAATCTCAGACTTAGAATCTAGCAAATACCAAATGGTGGAATGGCGAATCTCGATCTACGGTCGTTCCCTTCAGGAATGGGATAAGCTTGCGGCCTGGGTAGTGGACAACAAGTTGTTCTCGCCTAATGTTCGCTGGCTCATTCAAGTGCCTCGTCTCTATGATGTGTACAAATCAAGCGGCATGATGGAGAACTATGAACAAGTTATCACCAATGTCTTCCAACCGCTGTTCGAAGTGACCAAAGATCCTTCTAGTCATCCTAAACTCCACGTCTTCCTCCAGCGAGTGGTGGGATTCGACAGTGTGGATGATGAAAGTAAGCCCGAGCGCCGGCTGTACAGAAAGTACCCCATCCCCCGGGAGTGGAACACCAAGCAGAATCCGCCTTACACTTACTGGTTGTATTTCATGTTCGCCAACATCGCTTCCCTCAACAACTGGCGGAAACGCCGAGGATTCAACACGTTCGTTCTACGCCCTCATTGTGGAGAGGCAGGCGACCCGGATCATCTGGCCGTCGGCTTCCTCTGCTGCCACAGCATCAGTCATGGTATCTTGCTACGCAAGGTACCCCTCCTGCAATATCTTTACTATCTGGATCAGATCGGCATTGCCATGTCACCACTCAGTAACAACGCTTTGTTCCTTACATACGATAAGAACCCCTGCGCGACCTTTTTCAAGCGAGGACTCAATGTGTCTTTGTCTACCGATGATCCATTGCAGTTTGCATTCACAAAGGAGCCTCTCATTGAGGAATACTCAGTTGCAGCGCAGATCTACAAATTCAGCGCAGTCGACATGTGCGAACTCGCCAAACATTCAGTCGACCAAAGTGGATTTGAGCTTTCCCTCAAAGAAAGATGGCTCGGCGCGAATTGTTCCCTGCCTGGAGTCGCTGGCAATAATGTTGCAAAGAGCAACGTACCAGATATTCGTGAGGCATTCCGACATGAAACATTGCTGGGAGAATGGTCCTTGTAAGTTGCCTATCGTGCCTTTGACGTCAAAGAAATGAGACTAACTGTATATCGTCTCATCAGGATCGAGCGATATGCCGACGGCAATGGGACCGGAGAACAGAAGAGCTTGGTTCCAGGTCCACCAGGGGAATCGGTGTCCTCGAATCATGGTAAATCTATCTTAAGGAATTAGGAATTATGCGGCCGACTGACTTTGAAATTCTTAGATCACAATGCACCTAACCCTGAGCCGCAATCTGAGCTAAGTTCAAGTGTAGCTGACACTACTGATGCCTCACTCAGTGAGGCCCATGGTACAGACCAGACAACCACCGCTCCGTCGACTCCATCGACATATGTAGCTCGATCACCTCGCCTTGGAACGGGTGAGTTCTCGTCTCCTGGCAGTGGAACAGGAGTCGGGGGATCAGACGGTCTGCCAGAACAGAAGATTTTCCCAGGAATCGTTCATGAGAGGGCTCGAAAGGGGACTATGCAATAGGATTACACGTGAGCGGCTTTACGTGACACATCACAGACTAAGGGGAGAGAACAAAATATTGGGGTAATTCTAATGCAAATTGGCTCCTCTATCGGTCAAGTTAAGAATTCAAGTGACCGTGACCCGGTAGTAGAGTACCACGGGCATGCTACACATGTAAAATGCCGACCTCTATCAAAAACCCAAGAACGCCTGAAGAAACAGCCACGAATTCAACATGCACCACACGCACCTCACGCACCCGTTTATGTCAATCAAACACCAATGCACGCCTCTCAACCGTAACATACAAATTAGATGTTTCAAGTACGTACTTCAAATAGCCCAGCTGCCCTTTCGTTCTGGCATTCCCCAGCCTTCAGGATTGGGATCTTCTCCAGTCATACCAGGCTCCTGCCTCGCCCATTCCCGGATGTATAGACGGAGCGCTTTCCATCGTGCACAGGCATTCGCAAGATCATCCTTGTCTGGGGCTGCAACATAGCCTTTAGCATCAGTTTTCAAGTCGTCCCGACGAAGAGCCTCGACGGGAATACCCGAGATTTTGCTGAGTTCGTAATCATAATAACGCGCAAGACAAGGGTAACCCAGAGACAAGTAATTATAAATTTGAGTCACAAATCCATCATGAAATTCGGACTCGATGACTTTCTGGAGATTAGGACTCGTGGGCTTCCAGGGACTCTGATTTCTGGGCGAGGTTGCGAGATGATTCAGATGTGTATGTGAAGGAGATGGGCTGAGTCCCATGCTAATGCCAGACTCATCGATACGAGGCATGGGGGTCACAATTCCGGGGAACAGACCGTGCCCCTCCCGCTCTTGGCCCTCGTCTTTGCAACAAGTACCCATCCAAAGACCAGAACCCTTTCCGCCGTCCCGAGGAGGCGATGCGTACCATAAGTCACCACAGCCAGCACAAAGATCATGTACACGAGAAATCGCATCGAGGCTAAAGTGGTCACATATTGTTCCCTCGGGTGAGGCGCATCGAGGAAGGACGATGTCCCTGCCAAGCATGGGCGGGCTCTTGCCATTCTTATTGAGTTGTGATGAAGATTTTCGTTTTCCAGATGCAGCCATAGCCCGGATCCTCATTTCAGCCTCCTCCTTGTGGTGGCGCATGTAGTCCAGTTCCCAAGACAGATCCGCCGAAGATTGTCGTCGGGACTTGACATGATCATAATTAGGCATATGACAATCGCCGGAATCTCCACTATCTTCCTCGATGGCGAAATGATCAACAGGCTCGTAGACTTGCTCGTTGGGAAAGGCAGCCAACGCTTGCTCCTTCAACTGGATATGTGCGGATTGAGCGGCAAGAGAGAGCAAGAATTCCGAAACCTCCCCATTGGGAGTTGCACGGAGTGGCTTGCTTGTGCATAAATCTCGTGTAACTTTATGGGAAGGCCCGGGCGGGGAAGTGCACGTTGAATGCGATCTGGAGTTGTCCGAATCTTCGCTGCTGTCAGAGGGGATCGATGGAAGATCCGGAACTCGAAACGAGTGTCTGCGAGCTTGATGTCGGCGCAGAAGATTGGAAGAAGAAAACTGAGATTCGGATGGCAGATAAGTGAGGACATGGGTATTTATATCTGACCATGATGTTGTGTCTGGGGAAATGATTGTATGGGGTGCTGGAGATCCTACGGCGTTATGCCGTTTGGGAAACGGGACAGGTTCGCTCTTTCGAACGGAGCGGGTCTCAGTTTGTATCAATTCGGGTTTGAATCTTCTTGGAGCCGTTGATGTCTGCTCAGACGACATAGAGTTCCTCTCATCTACCTCAGAAGTCGAATAAGACCGTCTCTTACTAGTCTTGCTTGTTTCAATTGGCTCAGGTAAAAATCTTCTGGTCGGTTGATGTTTACTAGGGTCGTTTGAATGTGTTTCTGGCTTTGATGGAGCGGGTTGATTTACTCCACTCAAAGCTGGCTGCTGGACGTTGGAGCTTCGTGATACGGTCTCGATTGGCTGGGGTAGGAATCTCCGAGGGACCCTTGGTTGTCCTTGACATTGTGCAAGACCAGATTCTTGTGGCTGGTATCGACTATCCAAAGAATTTGGCTGGTCCCCGTGAAGAGTAATCATATCTCGAGCGTTGTCTGTAAGTTGACTCGCCTCTCTTCCATCCTCCGTGGGCATGTTAGATTTCCCATGTGCTTCTGGTGGATGGCCCATTATCTTATCCTCAGTATCTCAGCTCTGAACCATGCTCGTATTGAATCAAGATGGTTGACAGAGCATAACCATTTTAGGGGGTTCAATTAAGGCACACTGGGTGTGTGTTATCAGTGGGTTTATTGACGGGCATGCGGGGTCGAAAGAGCGGTCTCGATGTGACTAGTAGAGAAACGAAAAGAGGCGTAACGGAATGTAATGTATCAGTTATCATGGATCGATCAAAGAGGCAAAGTAACCCGAATATGTTCAGAATGTACAGTGTATCAGAAATGCATTTTGTAAAAGAAGGGAAGTGCACATGTGAGAAGTGGAAAGTTGTGGTAAATTCCATACAAAACAGGGCACGTGCAAGTAAGTTCTCGGCCGCGGGTACCTTTTATGACATCAGCTCTTCCAGGGTTGGCTGTTACGAGATTACCATACGCGATAAGGGGGCGATAAGATAAAAGTCATGAATGTCCTCTTCGATTTCTTTTCCTATGTCTAGTACAGCAATGGAATCCACAGACAAGCGGAAGTTTGACGAGACTACAGATGATTCTCAACCTGGATCGGTCGCGAAGCAGCGGAAGGTAATCGGACCTTCTCTCCCGCCACCTCAGGAGGCCGACGCGGCGAGTGAAACTAGCAGAGATGATGATGATGACGACGACGATGATTTCGGTCCAAGCCTTCCTCCCTCCGGTCCAGTGAGCTCTGTGCGACAAGAGTCCACGGCTCCTGATATATCTAAATCGGCGGAAAAGGAAAAGGAAAACCAGCGAGATCAATGGATGCTGCAACCTCCTTCCCATTCCGACTGGTCTTCTAAGGTCGACCCTACACAACTACGAAGTCGCAAGTTCAATACAGGCAAATCAGCCACGGCATCTAAGGATCTAGATTCCTCGTGGGTTGAGACTCCAGAGGAGCGAATGAGGCGACTACAGGATGCAGTCATGGGCGTTGCTGCTTCAAAAAAACAGCCCGGGGACTACAAAGGTCCTTCAAACGCAAAGATGATGGAGGATCAAATCAAGAAATACAAGGTAATTATTGGGATATACTTTCCTCGGAAATTTCATACTTTATTCTCTCCGCGTTCTTCATTTTGTTCTAACATACGTCTTGTAGGAGATGACCGGGAAGACCACTCGCCTAGAAACCCAAGCTCAGGCACCGGAAGAAGAGGATGATCCAAGTGCGCGCGCATTTGACCGAGAGAAGGATATGGCAGTTGCTTCGAAGATATCCAGCGCGCAGCGCCGGGAGATGGTCAAGAAGGCAGCAGATTACAACACACGTTTTACAAAGGGCAGCTTCTTATAGCCATATTTCTTGTTTATAGTTTGAATACCCAAGACTTTAGGAAAGATTACAAAAAAAGACAGGCCGCTTATGCGGCAGACCATTTTCATCACTAAATTATGCATATCTTTCATACGGAGAACGGAGAACTCTGCGATCTAATCTTCGCCCGGTTATCCGGCTGACTCGGAGTGGCCAAAGTGCGGGTTGTGTCAACCAATCAACGTCGCTGATATTCACCTTAGTTATCCTCCTCCCTAATTCCCTTAAATTCCACCTCTGGATATTCCGTTGTTCCTACTCATCTGTCGTCTGTCTTTCTCTCAACCATGTCTTTCTCAAATCTGGTCTCCGATATTGCCTTCCGTGATGCTCGTGTGGATGATGGCAGCTCCCAAATCTCCCATGCCCGATCTCAGATGTCTCGTGCGACCGCTCGGTCGTATGCCAGCACCGCAGCCACAAGCATAAGCATTTCTGGCGAAGTCTCTAGCCAGCTACATGCTGGCTACAGTCATCCTCTGACCAGAGCATGGCAGGCCGATAGGCAATTAACAAAGGTCCGCCCTCAATGATGTTATGAAATCCATAATATGACACACTTAATCGCACTGGCAACTCGTCGCTAATACATTATCTCTGCAGGATATGCTTATCTATCCCTTGTTCGTCACGGACAACCCGGATGAGGAGACATCGATTCCTTCGTTGCCCAATCAACATCGTCGTGGAATCAATCGCCTGGTTCCTTTCCTTGCCCCCCTTGTTAGAAAGGGGCTGCGCTCGATAATGCTGTTTGGCGTTCCGCTCCACCCGTCCGCCAAAGATGCACTGGGAACCGCCGCAGATGACCCCGATGGTCCTGTGATTAAAGCCATTCGTCTTCTCCGATCTCGTTTCCCTCAGCTTTATATCACAGCCGATGTGTGCCTTTGCGAGTACACATCGCACGGTCACTGTGGTATCCTACGAGAGGATGGAACCCTCGACAATGGGCAATCCGTTGACCGGATTTCCGATGTAGCTGTTGCCTACGCGGCAGCCGGAGCTCACTGCGTCGCTCCATCAGACATGAACGACGGAAGAATCCGAGCGATCAAGCTCAAGTTGATTGAAGCCGGTTTAGCCCACCGTGTACTTTTGATGTCTTACAGTGCCAAATTCAGCGGCTGCTTATATGGACCGTTCCGCGACGCGGCTGGCTCCTGCCCCTCATTCGGAGATCGCCGGTGCTACCAGCTTCCTCCGGGCGGCCGCGGTCTTGCCCGACGTGCGATACAGAGAGACATGGCCGAGGGTGCAGATATTATCATGGTAAAGCCAGCCAGCAGTTACCTTGATATCATCCGGGATGCCAAAGATTTGGCACACGATCTTCCAGTGGCCGCCTACCAGGTCAGTGGTGAATTTGCAATGATTCATGCCGCTGCCAAGGCCGGTGTCTTCAATCTCAAGGACATGGCCTTCGAGAGCACCGAAGGCATATTGAGAGCAGGCGCCGGGATCGTGATCACTTATTTCGTCCCGGAATTCCTCGACTGGCTTTAGTTGTTTATTCAACTTGATTTTAACTGCTACATTTCTCCACTCCAAAAGTGCGATTTTCGGGCCTCATATTTTCCGTGCGATTACCATGACTGCATTTCTACATCTGACATCTATCTATGGTGGGTCTGATGTATTGAATATACAATGCTACTTGAAAACTGGATAGATTCCCCTTACGCGATATGATGTTTTCTTTTCTGTGTGTTAACGATTACCCTTTATTACAATGTTATTAATTTCTTCTTTTTCGGTGCAACCGGCCTCGGGATAGTGTAGCAGATGTTTGATTTCCAATCGACATTAAAATATGTAGCAGAATCGAGATTGGATTGAGGTAAACAGGCTAAATAATGCAGAAACATTGTGTATAAACTGCAAGATGACCCCGATTCGCCGCACAGAACGCTAATACCATACAAATTAAACGGAAACCATTCGTCAGGGACAGTGGATATCGAAATCAAAGACAAGATCAGTAAGAAAGAGACGAAATAAATAAAATCGAACCGGAGGAAGAAATCCATGCGAGTCATAATTTTGCTCTCCCACATATAGGCGTGAGTAGACCAGCACCGTAGCGTAAGGTAATTGGACATTTATACACAAATCAAAAACACGTCACTTCGTTCACATAGCAAAGCTGGGTTTTGACCCCTGAAACATGTAACCTGCAATGTTCGTGTTGACAATCTCTCCCGGGGCGACGTAAACCCCACGAGCAAGACGAACTCCGGGGTAGATGATGCAGCCCGCGCCCACATAGCAATCTTCTTCGATGATGACCTGACGGCCTTGGTACCGACTTTGCGAGCCTTTGCGCTCTTGCATGTTGGGATGAGCGGTTGAACTAATTATTTTGACGTTGGGGCCTATCCACGTATGGGCACCGATGCGGATAACACAGTCATCCACAAACAGGCAATTCTCCGAGATCATGACATCTTCCCCGATATGAATATTATAACCATAATGGCAACTAAACGGAGCTTCGACGACGGCCCCTTGGCCGATAGACCCGGCAGAGCGAGGCGCGTTGCTTCCGGCTGGGGGATTGACAATGGAAGATGCCGGGGGTACGATGATCTCCTTCAGCAGGCGGTTTTGCTCTTTCACACTGACGCCGGTGAGCGGATTGCAGGCGTTGTTGAATTTCCACAGTGCGCCTCGGCAACGATCTCTTTCCTCCACGAGGTGGACGTCAAAGGGTCGGTAGAGTTTGCCGTTGATCATCTTTTCCTTCTCGGTCTCATCGCTCGGGACGGTACGGCCCGAGAGCTGATGCTCGATGCTGAGTGCCATCCGAGCCTGCGCCTGCGGACTATGGGTGTCCACAGTTGCCGCGGGCAATGTTCGCTGCTCATTTTGGAACAAGGGCATATTGGATTTAGGATGAGATGGATGACTGAGGTCTCGAAGTGAGGACATGACCGGATAGTCAGGTTTGGGACGTCCCTCCCGCGATAGCTCATGGATGGGTGGGACTTCCCGGTAATCGACGACTTTTGCTATGGATTCGGATGGATAAGCGGGGAGACCGGCATTGGACCCGGACCCCGGGCCGGCGCCTGGCCAAGCTTGTTTTGACCACGCATGGTTGGATGGTGTATGCGTTGGGCTGGTGTTGTATTGTTGAACAGGGCGGTCATTATCCTCCACCACTAGAGGCCTGATTTTGGTCGCGTCGACATGTTCCACTAAGTTGGGTTGTCGCTCTTGCTGTCGGGGTACTTCTTGCATATACAAGCCATTGATGTCTGAATAGCCTTCTTTGGATTGCAAAGGGATCGGGGTTTTTGTACTAGATGGCTTTTGCCAGGTGCTTCGGGATGAATAGCCTTCACACAGGAA
The DNA here is from genome assembly GCF_015533775.1 of Penicillium roqueforti. Taxonomy (NCBI): domain Eukaryota; kingdom Fungi; phylum Ascomycota; class Eurotiomycetes; order Eurotiales; family Aspergillaceae; genus Penicillium; species Penicillium roqueforti. The sequence continues at coordinate 183,859 of NW_024067602.1, forward strand.
GCCGCCACGAAGACAGTTGTTGCCTACAATGCATCATTAATGTCGCTCTTTCGGTAGAATTTGGACAGGGAATAATTTGTACAGAAAAGAACGTGGGAATTAGAGCCATTAGGAGTTGACTTACATGCCGGATGTTGCTCGTCGCATTTCTTTTTTCTGCGACGGCAGGTCATACAGCCCGTCTTCGTTCGGTTACTAAATACCCGCTTCCTCTTTGGAGCCACCTGCATTGCCCCATGTCGATCTGGTGCATAACTAGGAGAGGATGGCTGCTGAGCGCCCGGGGTCGAGCGATTTGTCATAGATCTTTCCTGACCTGTCTCGCGTTGAAGAGCGTCTGCTAGGTGGGCATCCGATGCATCCATTTGCTGGGCCCGTTGGGCCTGGGTGATCAGCTGAGAATCATATTCTGACCAAGGACTATTGGCGGAGGTCTGGCCCGCATCATTGCCCTCGGACCGGTGAGATGGGGTTGCCGAATGATTACCACGCTCCATCTCCGAGGTCGATCCTGGCACGCTGCCATTCGGATTGGTTTGGTTGCTCTCGGCAGGACGGGTCACCGGACTCCTGGAGGCGTTCACGGAATCTCGTCCTCGGGACTCTGATCTCTTTCTCTTATTCTTGTTGTGAGAGCCACTGGGGGAAGATCTTTGTGACCACTTCTCTTGGTCATTGGCAGGATCATCCCGGTCATCGCGGTGACTAGGATCTGAGGTGGTCTTTTCTTGGGTCGGCGCACGTTCTCCATTGGGGACGGAACTGGGAGGTGGACCATTCCCATTTCCATTTCCATTTCCATTTTCATTCCCATTTGCATTGACAGGAGCCACCGTTTCTCTGCCATTAACTGCAGTAAATCGGGATGGGCTGTGTTCCGTCCCCGTTTCGGCCCCAGAGTCGTGAGTACCAGTCATGACGGATGCAGCAAGAGCCGTCATTGTATAAGCCAAGAACCAGAAAGGAGAAACCCGAGACCACGAAGAACAGGGCTGAGGTTACACCGAGAGGTGTAAGAAACTATTCAAGTAAAGGGCGGATATAGGCAAGAGTTGTAGCTCAATTGCCAAGCAATCGCCCCCAAATATGAGGGATAGTCTCAACACGCAGAGACCCAAAGCTTTCAAGGTTCCTCAAATACTTCCAATATCTTAATCAACAGCTCTGTGTTGGGGTTGTTTGCGCGGAATTGCAAGTTAAGTCACCCGCGGGTGGGGCGAGGAGATCGGGAGATTATCAGAGATAGTATACAAGATGGGTTGAAAAAAAGAGCATTCAACCAAGTGGCTTTTTTTAATAGAAAGAGAGATAAAAGAAAGGATATCAATGAGAAAGAAGTAGCCAAGGGCTCAAATATATAGAGTAGACAGAGAGAGAGAGATAGGTAGAGAGAGAGAAAGCCAAAGGTGAAGGAAGAGACGGAAAATGGGGGAGACGAGGGAGGGGGGAAAGAGACTAATAAAAGAGAATGGGGAAAACACCGAGCTAGGACCCTCTCACTCTCTCACTCTCTCTCTCTCTCTGGCAAGAAAAGTACAAATAAATAATAAATAATAAAAAAGAGTAATCTCCAATAACTTGACAGCAAAAAAGAGGGAAAGGGGAAGTTGGCGCGCGATCGGCAATGACGGCGTCACACGCAGCACCAATCGGAGAAGCGATCAGCCGTGTCCTAGTGAGGCGCGGGTCTGAGACATGGCCCATCCGCTTTGGACTCTTTTCTGCGCGCGTTCCCAGTCTCTTCCCCTCTCCGATTTCTTTTTTGCCCACATTCGCCATTGCCGCCCGTGTACGCGGTGTCCCGCGTATAAGGGCGGTTATGCGCTTAGGGAGACGTCGACTTTTGGTGCCTTTTTTGAGATGGATTTAATGGCACCGTGGTATTGAATTTTCGCCTTGAAATAATATTCTGTTCCTTCCCCCTAATTCTTCCCAACACCCGAGTTTTTCAAGGACCTGGCGCCCATCTCGGGAATTATTGATGACTGCAGCGTGCCGCGGCGCTAGGACCAAATCACTAGAGGAGTCGGCTGAGCACGGATACCTCATGGGCGCTTTGAGTGAGTTTACTTTTCTTTGTTTTAATCCCAACTTCATATTCTGGACGGCGTACGGGGTATACTTTCATCTATTATTATACCGATTCGCAGCATACGGAGTATACGGAGTATATGGGATATGTCTATAGATATTATACATTAGGTGTGTATAAATTGTTGGCACCTGATTCAGCCCAACTCTCAGAATCCCATCACTATCACTATCACTTTTCGCATAAAAGCACCTGTCATAAATATAAAAAATAATAAATATCCAATGTGATATCAGTGCAGTGTACAGTCGTTGGCCGGTGATTATACTGGGTAAATGATCCCTGGGCGGTATCCCCGGGCGGTGGGGGATCGCATGCTGACTAAGATCTCAACAGAGGGATCAAGTTCAAACATCCAACGCGCTCTCACCGCCAGAGTCTACGATAGCTTCCTTTTTTGACCCCCAATTTTCCTGCCTGTTTTTTTTACTGCCTTCAGAGTCTGGTAAGTCTTGACCTGGATTCACCTCCTCTAGTCCCCCGTCCAATCATTTCTCATCCTGACATCGTGCTGATCCCCCAACCCCTCCAAAGGATCTCTACCCCACCGAACACACTTGCTTCTTATTCCCCTCTATCATTTGATACTGCCCTGCAGCCGCCCTGGCAATACCATAACCTGTCCAGGCGGTTCCCATCATCCTCCCCTCTTGACTCTCGTGTCTCAAACCCTATTCCGTCATCAGAGGCGATATCGCCAGTCTGCGCCGAGATGTCGATTTCGGTACAAGAGCTGGACAACACGGTCCGAGCTTTGTTTGAAGGCAAAGGTGCCGTGGTAAGTCGAACCTGTCTCCTCTACACGGCTTGGGTCGCAGAATTCATGGAATCTGTGTATCCTCCGTGGAGCTCTGGGGACACCAACACTGACATTGAGAACCGTCTAGCAAAACCAAGCACAGCAGACTTTGACAGAAGTAAGCGCATAGCCCCTCCACAACGTCATATGAATTGAACACTAATAATCCCTGTGCTATTAGTTCAAGCAAAATCCCGATGCCTGGGTCACCGTGGGCAACATCCTCCAAGAGGCTTCATACCTTCAAACCAAATGTGTGTCTTGAGTCTTTGGCAATCTCCCTTGTGCCTGGAAATGCCTGGGAAACACTTGCTGATTTTCACAGACATTGCTCTCCAAGTCTTAGACAATGTGATTATGACCCGATGGAAGGTTCTACCAAGAGACCAATGTCAGGGTAAGAACTACATGCATTGACCTCGTCGTTTTACCTCCCCATACTAAGAACGTTCTTCATAGGTATCCGCAATTTTATTGTGCGATTCATTCTCGAAAACTCCGAATCCGAAGAGAAGATCCAAGCGGAGCGCCCTCTGTTGAACAAGCTCAATCTCGTTCTTGTCTCCATTTTGAAGCAAGAATGGCCGCACAACTGGCCCACCTTCATCAATGAGATTATTTCCTCTTGCCATGCCAGCCTTTCGATCTGTGAAAACAACATGACAATTCTCCGTCTGTTGTCGGAAGAAGTCTTCGATTTCTCGCAAGACCAAATGACCTCTGCCAAGGCACGGAACTTAAAGACCTCTATGACCTCGGAATTTGCATCGATCTTCCAATTGTGCTCCGAGGTTCTCAGCACTGCCAACCAGCCCAGTCTGGTGAAAGCGACCCTCGAAACTCTCCTTCGATTTCTGAACTGGATCCCGTTGGGCTACATTTTCGAAACCCCCATCATCAATACCCTCCTCACCCGATTCCTAGGAGAACCCGAGTTCCGAAATGTGACTTTGAAGTGTCTGACTGAGATTGGTGGCTTGCAAATTGGCGCTCCTTACAACTATGACGAACGATTGGTGCACATGTTCACCGAGACCCTGACCACCGTTTCCAATGTCATTCCTCTGTCCTTGGACCTGAAGCAGACGTATGCCATGAGCAATGGACGAGACCAAGAGTTTGTATCAAACTTGGCCTTGTTCCTCTCGAGCTTTTTCAGTGCTCACCTTGATGTATGCTCCCTTTTCCTTTAACCATGTTTTTTTAGTCTGTTTGATGCTAACCTTTTCCTTCTTTTATAGCTTATCGAAAAGTTGCCTAATCAAGATTACCTCACGCACGCACATTTCTATCTGATTCGGGTCAGCCAGATCGACGATCGGGAGGTGTTCAAGATTTGCTTGGACTACTGGACAAGACTCGTGCAGGAACTTTACGAAGAGATGCAGCAGCTCCCAATCACCGACATCAACCCGCTGGTCTCTATGAGCGTTAGTGGTTTGGCGAACGGTGGTGCCCCCAATCCTACGACCCTAGCGAACTACCCATTGCGCAAGCACAAGTACGAGACTGTGTTAACAAACCTTCGCACCGTGATGATCGAGAAGATGGTCCGCCCAGAGGAGGTCTTGGTTGTGGAAAACGATGAGGGTGAAATTGTGCGCGAGTTCGTTAAGGAGAGTGATACCATCCAACTTTACAAGACGATACGCGAGTGCTTGGTCTACCTGACCCATCTTGATGTGGTCGATACGGAGACTATCATGGTGGATAAATTGGCTAAGCAAGTTGATGGAACCGAATGGTCTTGGGTGAACTGCAACACGCTATGCTGGGCTATTGGTTCGATCTCTGGAGCCATGAACGAGGAAACCGAGAAACGTTTCCTGGTTACCGTAATCAAGGATTTGCTTGGCCTCACAGAGCAGAAGCGCGGGAAGGACAACAAAGCTGTGGTGGCGAGTAACATCATGTACATCGTGGGACAATACCCCCGGTTCTTGAAGGCTCACTGGAAGTTCCTGAAGACGGTCGTCAACAAGTTGTTCGAGTTTATGCACGAGACGCACGAAGGTGTCCAGGATATGGCTTGCGATACGTTCATCAAGATTGCCAACAAGTGCAGACGCCATTTCGTGGCACTTCAACCTGGTGAAAGTGAACCTTTCATCGAAGAAATTGTACGGAACATGAGGAAGATCACCATGGACCTTTCCCCGCAACAGATTCATACCTTCTACGAAGCTTGTGGCTACATGATTTCGGCTCAAGGTCAAAAGGGTCTCCAAGACCGATTGACTGAAAACTTGATGGCGCTCCCTAACACCGCCTGGGATCAGATTATCGCGGAGGCAAACCAAAACCCGGCGATTCTCCAAGACGCCAACACCATCAAGATTGTCGGAAACATCATGAAGACTAATGTCGCAGCTTGCTCCTCGATTGGGACCTACTTTTATTCTCAAATTGGTCGGATCTATCACGACATGTTGAATATGTACCGTGCTGCCAGTCAGCTGATTAATGATGCTGTTGCAAGTGATGGTAACTAATCCAATTCACGCTGACGGACACCGAATTTCTTACTGACACAAAAATAGGAGCTATTGCACCCAAAACCCCCAAGGTCCGAGGACTTCGGACCATCAAGAAAGAGATCTTGAAGCTCATTGACACCTACGTGGACAAGTCAGATGACCTTGAGATGGTCAATGCCAGCATGGTACCGCCGCTCATGGAGGCTGTACTGATCGATTATGCCCGGAACGTCCCCGATGCACGCGAGGCTGAGGTCTTGAATGCCATGACTACGATCATCCACAAACTTCACGTATGTTTTTCGCCCTGCTGATTATTGGTGCCCTTATTTGATAGCCTGCTAACATGTCAATCAGAATCTGATGGAGGATAAGATTCCAGCCATCATGGACAGCGTTTTCAACTGCACTCTTGAGATGATCAACAAGGACTTCCACGAATATCCTGAGCACCGGGTCGAGTTCTTCAAATTGCTTCAAGCTGTCAACCTGTACTGCTTCCAAGCACTTCTGAAGCTCGATGCTGCGCAGTTCAAGTTTGTCATTGATTCATGCATGTGGGCGTCGAAGCATGACAACCGCGAGGTGGAGAACACTGGCCTTACGATGTGTTTGGAGCTGATGAACAACATGGCCGAAACTGACCAGCAAACCTCGAGCATTTTCTTCCGCGAGTTTTACATTCCAATTCTTCAGGATGTCTTCTTTGTCCTCACGGATAGTGACCACAAGGCTGGTAAGTAATGTCCTTTGTCCGGATATGAAGCAAGAAGCTAACAATCCGATTTTTTAGGATTCAAATCCCAGGCCATGCTTTTGTCGCGCATGTTCTACTTTGTGGAATCAGGCAAAATCCAGCAGCCTATCTACTCCCCCGAGCAAGCCCCGCCTGGAACTTCAAACAAAGAATTTTTGCAGGAGCACATCGCAAATCTGCTACACAATGCATTCGGCAATCTCCAAGAGTAAGCTCCCTCGGCGTCGGTTGAAACCATGCAAGAGTATACTAACTTTCTCCACCAGAGCACAAATCAAGCAGTTTGTTATTGGGCTGTTTTTATACACTGATGACCTAAACAAATTCAAGACTCACCTTCGTGATTTCTTGATTTCTCTGAAAGAGTTTTCCGATGACAACGCGGAGCTGTATGCGGAAGAACGAGAACAGGCGGTGCGTGATGCCCAGGTTGCCGAGCGTGACCGAGCTATGAAGGTCGGAGGGCTGTTGAAGCCATCGGAGATGGATCAGGAGGATGAGCTATGACTGGACGAAGAACTGCGTACCGAATTTGTTGTTGCCTCTACTGGTTCCCCTGGGCATGAGCAAGAATCAAGGTTGACCTCTCAGAACGACAGCCTTGACGGCTGGTCCTTCTACGAGCTCTAGCTCATGGGAAGTTATGTGCCGCTACAACAAAGGAAGCATTGCTCTGGAAAGATGTGTGTGAATCTATTCTTTTATCTTTTCTTTTTATCCCCCTTGGTTGGCTATCGGGCATGCGAGAGACCCCTTCCCTGTCTGAGCGGGTTCTTTGAGGTTGGTGCATCAACACGGAACGGATTTACCCATTTTGTCCTACGTGTTCTCTGCCTATTCAGGCGCGAGCTTGTTTGATAGCTTTTAACGTTAAATGATTAAAAAAAATCTCCAATCAAAAGATACAAGAATAATTGGCCGCTTGTGGCCTTGTCATCTCTTTATGGTAGTTAGAGTTTGTTTAGGTATCTTCCTTCTCTGATCTATAGCTAGACGATGAAAAAGGCGAAAATGACTGTAAACCGTACAGACATTTCTAGTATAAGCCGGGACATACTGGAACCGTCGCTTCCTACGCGACATATCGTACGTTAATGTGGGGAGATCGGAAGGCGGTGAATCCTTATCAGTTGCATCATCAGAAAAAGTAGCCCCCGGGCCGCCTTCGCGGTGATTCTATTCTACGATTCTTTGATTCCTTGACTCTCTAAGCCACATCACTCTATTCCATCCCCATCACAATGTCTCGAACACGCCAGCCAATTGCTTCAAATTCATTCCAAACCACGACAGAGTCCTCAGACTCCTCAACAGCCCACTTCCCCCCAACCCTCAGGCTACGAGCCGAGGAAGCAACTGACACCAGCGAAGCAACATCGTCATCCCGGCGAATCCGATGGAGCGAAGATGTCATAGACAACGAGGGCATGGGCAAAAAGAGCTCAAAAGGTAAGGATATCATACATCTACATCTATTCCATCTACCCGCAATGACTCCCCAAAACCACCAGCAACAATCTAACCGCCACCAGTATGCTGCATCTACCACAAAGCCCGCCCAGTGGGAGAAAGTAGCTCAGAAGAGTCCTCATCCAGCTCATCCGAAAGCGAGAGCGAGAGTGAAGACGACCGTCGCACTGCCAGAGTCAACCGGGCTCGCCGCGCACACCCACACTCCGGAGACCGGGAACCGCACGACGAGCACGAAGGGTGTTGTCCTGAGGACCACGGCTCAAAACCGAAACGCAGTCGCAGGAAGCCGAGTCCGAATGCATACGAGAAGATGCCTAAGCCGTCGAAGAGCCAGAGTCAGAATCAGAATGAGAACCAGGCGCGGGGTACTTGATCTTTATTTTATGGGGGGGTGGCTTTTTGATTGGCAAGGAAATGCAATGCGTGATAAGGCGGAACTGGGAAATGCCTGGGGATTCTTGGTTGGGTTTGGTTTGGGTGCCCGATGCACGGCCAGACGAATCATCTAGGGTTGTATTTCGCCATGTCTATGCGCGGTGTGTATGACATTTGCACGACGCTGGGACGGAGACACCCCATCCGGTCGGTGGCATGCAGGAAAATGTACAATGGCATGATCGAAGAGTCAAGGGAGGACATGCCGAATCCATTTCCGGCGCGCCGCATTGGGCGTGGCGGGTGAATGGTCACTGCAAGAACTACTTGGTCTACTTGAAACAGATAGAGGGAATTGGGTAGACAAGTTAATGAAATTTGTATTAAGAAGATGTGGAACGCAGTGAGGGGGTATCTGAAACATAGCTGCAGCCCGGTCCGGGCTATAATGATTGTACTCCGTACATAGGCAAAGGATAAAGAAATCCTGTTCCGAAACGCTAAAGTGGACTTTATACCATCATGCTTTTTCTCCTTGCAGCAACACGCTGGCCACGTCTGACATCGCTGTCCATTGTAGAACCGTTTGGCCCCGGTCCAAATGAGTCTTCATCTTCTGGAGAGTCGCCGTTTGGGGATTGTGGTTCACCCTGGTCCGTGTCGTATTGTGCCATGTCTGCAGTTGTATTTTTGGGGTTTGACGAGTGACGTCGAGGCTGACGCCTCGAATTCAATGGTTTTTGTGATACTTGGGCCGAGATATCTGCGAGGCTATCCTCAATCTCTTTCTTGAGGCCAGAGCTTGGTTTCCCCACATCGGGGTCGTCCTTTGGGGCTGACGACGCCTTGCGTTTTCTCCGGGAGACCATTGCTAGCAACTGATCTGAGGATTCATCCACGGTAAACAGATCTGAGCTCTGCGCCGCAAGAGTGAAATCAGCAGGGAGAGTACCATGAGACTGGGTGTTGCCGCCCTCTCCGTCCAAACTTTCCCGGCCTGCCTGGAAACTGGAGGATCTTCGCGATCCAAGTGCAACAGCATCGATCATTTCCTTCGTAGGGCGGCGCATCTTGTCCCGTAGGTTAGGCTCTGCATAGCTAACCACAGCACCACGACGTCGTGAATGCCGAGTGGCAGACTCTTCCTCCGTCTTCATTGTATTCGGATGCGGTGACTGTTCTGGCTGGCGTGAGGCAGGCTCTTCCACCTGGGGAGGAGCAGGGCGAGCGCGCTTTTCTTTGTTTGAAGAGGCGCTTCTGGACACTCGCGGCTTTTGATTGACAGTGTTACCACTGAGTTTGTCGACATTCTTAACTTTCTGTGGCGAGTTGCTATTCTCGTCGCCCTTGGTGGGCCTTTGCATAAGCTTAGAGTCCTGGTACGAAGACATGCGGGCCTTCTTCGGAGAGCCTAGATTGGAATTTGCACTCTCTGTTCTAATTGTTAGCTACACTCATTGTAGAGATGAGAAAGTAGAACATACTTGGCTCGAGGACCCTCCGCATAGATAGAACGGGGGTTCTTGATCCTCTTGTTAGTTTGACATGGCTTTGAGTGGGTGACTGGTCTCGCTGTGTATCTTCGAATGGGATCGTTTGCTTTTTTGGGGTATGGCTGGGCCGGGTGAATTGGAATTCGTCGTCGTCGACATCAAGGTTGGAAGTGAACCTGTCATCGTCTTCGGGTACGTATTTTCGCTTCGTTGAAACCGATGTTGTGTGCTGTGTTGTATCGATGGGTGGACTTGGTTGCCGATCTGTTGGCGGGGGGCTAATTTCAGGCGCAACGATCGAACTCGACCTCTTTTTCTTCTTGCGTGTCTCGAGAGTTGGAGGAAATGATGGCTCGGGTTCTTCGGGTATATCGTTGTTTATTTCGGTCCTGAATGTTGATTCTGGTGGTGATGGGCTTGAATTTTCGATGAGTGCATCCCCTTCCTCCGGCATAAAGCTGAATCGAGGAGGGGAGTCTAGAATACTTTGGTCGTCTTGGAGCAGGCTGTCAAGCTCTTGGGGCCTGAATAAGATGTTAGCAATTTGGAATGACCCAAAATCTCGAAGATTCTTACTCCAGAGTCCGTCGAGGGTAATATTTGTCCTCAACAATGGCAGGAAGCCTTCCATCTTCGCCTTCCATGTCTTCTGTCCTAGGTCTCGACTCTGCCGCCTGTTTTGGTCTATCGAACTGTGTGTCGCAGAGCTTGCCCACCTTGCGGGGTAATGAGCCCAAATCTGCGGCCAAATTGCTCAACTCGGCTAGTTTGGCATCTAGCTTGGATTTGATGTCGTATATTCCATTGTGCAACATTTTCCCCGCTTCCAGTCGTTCGGTTTCCCGGGTAAGATTGATGACCTGTTTTCGAAGCGACACATTTTCCGAAATTAGATGTGATACTTCTGACTCTAGGCTGCGAATACGAAGAGATTGCAAGGAATTCACTCTCGCGATCTCCCGATTTTGTCGCACAAATCGTCGCTTCACTGGATAGAAAACAAGGAGGCCATATGTCAACTGCTAGCTCAAATTTTGTAGTATAGTAGTAAATTGCACGACTTACACGCTTCAATGGACTCAGCAGGAGCCGCATAGTCATTCAACCGAGCCATGGCCTAGGCTGGAGGGGATAGCGACCACCGCGTAATCAGACGGATTGAGAGACAATCCTGGTGTGCAGATGGAATGAACTTGAATTTGATATCGAGTCCACAGAGTACACACCAGGAAATGACGTGTGTTGGGGCGAGTCGTGAGTACGGGGATACGAAGAGAGACGAGAAGGTAAACAGCGACGAATGCCAAGCCCTTGTTGACGTTTGTCCGCATTTGGTTTAGCTTGCCCGTTCAGTGTTTGGATGACTCAGCGCCCCTCCCAGCCTGGAGCCGGGGTCATTTAGGCAGCTTACTTTGTAGAGTTATCCAACAGCCCTAGAGGTACAGACTTTGACAGATCGCGTTCTTCACACCTCGTACCTGTGTTGTCGTTCCGCTCGCTACACATCTCCCACAATGGCATACTCCTCACGGCCAAGCTCAATGCTTCCAGGCGCTCCAGGTGGCTCATCTATGCGCCAGCCCGGTGGTTCGCAATCGCAGCAATCTTCGGCACTGTCGGCCCGCATTGCAGCCAAAAAAGCCGAGCTGGAGAACCTGCGAGAGTTACGCGATCTGAGTGGAACCTTGGCGATTCAGATGCAAGCTTTGGATAATAAGATCTCCACGTTGAAAGATGGCACCGAAGGTTGGCCTATCTGTTTCTATTCGAAGGGCTGATCGCTAACTACCTGTTTTAAGCTGTTGCGTACGTGCTTTCCAACTGGGATAATGTTCTCAGGGCCATCACTCTGGCTTCGAGTAAGCGCTATTTTCTTACATTGGAATTCTACAACTGGTACTGATTTTATCCTGTAATAGGCAAAGCAGGCGGACTCTACGAACCCGAGTCGGATAGTAAGAATGTGGAAAAACGAAACGATCCTCGCCTGCCATCCACGCTGGTTCGCATTCCAGCCGAGCCACGTGATAAGACTGGCGAGTGAATCAGTCCCTTCGACTTCAGCCACCCGGCTGAAGCACCCTGGATGATATCATCTTTTGCGGCACACCCGGATTATTTGTGGCTGAAAGTTTGATAGGTACCCCGTGGGTTCGCGATATTCTCCGGTTATCTTCGCGCTCATGTGTATCAGGCTACGTAGGACGGCGTACAGAATCGGCGATTGCCTTTGAGAATGCACTCGGACCTACTTGGCTCCTGTCACAGCCAATGAGCGGCCTTGCCCTCGAAAAAAAACACTATCAGAAGAGGCGAGTTCATGGAGGCCCAATCATGGGACTTCTCGTCATCTGTCGCAGAAAGCGCGATTTAACTGAGAATCCACGAGAATCCGTTTCTCGCGTGACCAGCTATGCAGAGTTTGGCGCATGCAATAAAGATTGTTATCTCGAAATGGCAGACAAATCAGAAGACAGGGATTAAGGAGATCATTTATTTTTCCCCCTCAGTTTAGTTCCTTTTGAAACTTCTGCACTACTGCAAAGATCATCATTGGTACCGGAATAGATGCACAGCAGGGAAGATGAATGGACGATGATGTGATTGGCGGGTAGAGGGTAGCTCACCATGTACCCTGCGTACTATCCAAGGGGATAGTTACAAGTTAATAGAGTCTAAGTTTTTCTTCCGGCATCATGAGACGGGACGCAGAGCTAATGGCGCTATGATGCCGATCCGCAGAAAAGTCTTATTACCAGTTCGAGGTTCCTGCAGATTTTAGGGGCAAAAAAGGCGAACAGACTCTCTAGCGTGTGTTTTAGTGTCTCTCTAGTGGCTAGTTAGGGGCCTACACAGGTACGTCTCCGGAGTGGTTATCACGTATTTCAGGCCATTGGTACCTGAGGGGGTACTTGGGGCAGAAGTACCTACTTATCGGTTGATTGCTGGATAGCTGATAGAACTATATAACGTTATAAGAAGTGCGATACCTAGATATCAAGTACCCCCATCCGTATCCTGCGTATCATCTTCCAAGGTTCTTTTCCTTAAGCGCCCCAAGCACGACTAAAATCCAAGCCCCCTCTTTTCCCTGAGCACAACGTGCCCTTCGGATTCGACATGCGCGATTATCTTTCCCCGCAATAGCCGTGTGGCTTTTGCACTTTGGCCGCTGCATGTATTTATATCGATTTGTCTTTCCTCATTCCATTGCGTGGTATGGCATGATCGCTGTGTGACACTTCAACAATGTCAAGTTTGATGAGGTGATCTTTAGGCTTCTTTACATCTTACCTTTCTTACTTCCGGACTTTTGAGCTTTGATCTTTCCATTCTCTTCTATATACAATCCTCATTATCCTCACTATCTCTAAATCTAAATCTCTCAATCTTGCAACCTTGCAACCTTCAACGTTACAACATTACCATACAACATTACATCCAACTTCAATTTCTTGCTTTACCTACCTCAACCCGAGAACATACATATACAACCATGTCCACTGAATGGTCTTTGGACTTCTGCCTTGTCTGTGACCGTCAGACCTTGGGCGCTCCTTACTGCTCTCAAACGTGCCGCCTAGCCGAACTGGATGAGACATCCGATGGAATGTCACGAAGATCGAGCGCATCGTCTACACATTGGTCTGAGATCAACCAGGCCCAAGCTCAAGTCGAGGCCGTCAATGCCCACCCCCTTCGAAAGCTATCTGCCTCCTCCTCTCAAACCTCACTCTCTTCGCTCAAGAGCAACACCCCCAATTCTCCCAATTCCCCCAATGTGGCCGATCGGCTCCAGGATGAATTGCGTGATTATGCATCTTGCTTCGACCAAGTCCGCGACCTGAAACGGCGCATGACCACCACATAATTTCAATTTCAATTCGAACCCAAACTCAAACTCGAAAACTGGGCTTCTCGAGCCCATCCTCCCACATCTGGTGGTGCCGAGGGTACCCAAATGCATGCAGCCCTCATGCTGCTTTTCTGCTTTCTGCTTTCTGCTTTCTGCTTTCTGCTTCTGATCATTTGCATACACGGAAAAGAGGCGTTGTTTGAAAATATACATTATTGCGTCTATGTTTACGGTTGTTCTTTCTGTTTTTGTGGATCAGCCTTCCCACTTGGTCTTTCTCACGAACCTATACCCCCCCAATTGTTATATATATCATGATCATCGGAAGGAGTTGAATCCAGGCTCAGGTGCCTCACCTAATTAGTTATCTACCAGATTGCCTATAATCAAATTGGAATTATGGTTGATATTTTTAAGAAAAAACATCTTGATGTCTTTAGTAGGTCTCTACCAAAGCCCAATTCGTATCCCCCATTGGGTAGGTTAAGTGCGTCATGTCAATTTCCCACGTCAGTCAATGTGGGGACCCTGAGGAATGTACCCGATGTTAACCGTCCAACCGGGGAATGCTAGATATATCAATTAGAACCACTCCTCGACCCATCGACAACACACCAAATCTGTATGGAGCCAGCAATTCGAGATGCAAGCGCAAGCACAAGCTCTAGCCCAGGACCGCCATATACCCTTTGAACATCCCACGGCCGGATTCGGCTCTGTGCAGAAGCAAATGCCTTCCCGCCCAACTTGCTAGATACATTCACTGCGCAAGAGCCTTCAACAGCGCCTTTTCATCCTTCGGCACAAATCGAACCTTGTACTTTTGAGGAATAGCCACCAAACTAGTCGGATCTGAGTTACCCCGAAGAGGATGACAGTCTGTTTTATCATGAGATTCCAGACGGAAGCTGTTCAAGGTCCGGATGAAGACGAGGTAGAGCTCGCGATTGGCTAGCAGCGAACCGGCGCACATTCGATAGCCCATACCGTACGTAAAAAGAGGTGCGTCGGGCTGCTCGAGCCAGCGCTCGGGACGGAACTCATCCGGGTCAGTCCACACGTCGGGGTCTATGAAGGATTAGATGTGTTGGATCTATTGCCAGATGGATATCAAGTTCGACTCACCCATGTTGCATGCCCAGGCATTCAAGAAGAAGACCGTGCCCTTGGGAATGGTGATTCCCTTGTAGGTGATATCCTTGATGGAGGTGCGAGGAAGTGCTAATCGCAGCACAGTGAAGTATCTCAGGTATATGGTTAGTTCAAGGACTATTCATAGCTCATGGCAGCGATACAACCGGGGACATACCGAAGGCATTCCTTGACCAGAGCTGCAATATACATACACTTCTGATCATCGTCAGAAGAACACATGGGATCATCCTCGCCATACATCTCCTGGATTGCCCTGGCCGCCCGATCCTGGATATCAGGACGCTGAGCCAGCAAGCCCAGACTCCACGCAACCAAAGTGGTGACAGTATCAAGACCACCCGAAAGCATGGTCAAGCTAATCGACGTCAACTCCTCACTGTTCAGCTTCGCCTCTTTATCCAGAATAACATTAGCCTGGATACAAGGCTTATGTGTCCCCTTTGCCATGCGCTCATCCAAATCACTATTCAGCGCACCGAGGTACTTATCACGACGGATTCTCATCTCGGCGGCTTTCTTCGAATTGGAACTAAAGGGGTTCAACCGCAGAAGCGGGACATAATCCTGCAGGTTTCCGGTGGTGCTTCGGAACCGACTGATCTCTTCTTCCACCTCGGTGATCTCATCGAACAGGTCCTCTTCCTGCGAGGCGATGCGCACGCCCCAGTTCAGAGTCAACGCCAAACTCAAGCTCAGACGCTGGATCATGGGCATCGGGTCGACGGGTGTCTTCCCGTGGTTTCCGTATCGGTACAGCTCTTCCACGAAGGACTTTGACTCGACATCCAAGTGTGTCACGTACATGTCGACAGAGGGGCGGTTGAGGGCAGATGCAGCGCCCTTTCTACGTCTTTTCAGGGACTCACTATAGGGCGAGGTACCGATAGTCGTTCCGGCAGTATTGGAAACAATCTAGTCAAGTATGGTAAGTTTCAGTTACAAAAGGCACAACTCCTATAATCACCTTATGGAAAGTATAAGTCTCAGGCCTAGAGCTCAAAGCCTGTGCATTCTGACCGAAAAGCACCTTTGCCGATGCAGCAGAGTTGACCACGACGACGGGGATGTTCCCCAGCTGGATCTGATAAACGGCACCGTGCGTTTTCGACCAGAGGCGATACTGCTCCGCGGCATTGGTGCGGATCTGCGCCAAGTTTCCAATCAATGGCAATCCGCGAGGACCTTTCATACCCTTAACGCGGGCGGAATCACGAATGAACTCATTGAGAATGACATAGAGGACGGGGACGAGGAGGACAGCGGCGGCTAGCGAGTGGTACGGATACTCAATCACGCTGCCTTGTAGCGATGCCAGGACAGCGGCGATAGCCATGGTGCTGGTGCTGGTGCTAGATGGGATAGAATCTGTCTTGGAGGTCTGTAGAAATCATGAACATATTGTGAAACGTAACCCTAGGCTACGGGATATATAAGTAGGGTGTCATAGGCCTAAGCGTCGAGGCTTCCATTGAATGGAACATTTCCGTGTTGTCAGGGTCGTTCAAGCCGTGATCGTAACCTAGTGCTTTCTTACCCCACATTACCCCAGGTCTTCCAAGTCGTGTCCCGCCAGTCTATGCACTGCGGCGATGTGCTCAACCGAGGGCATTCCGCACTCCGGAATTCTTCCGCTTGACGGGGTTGAAGGTATAATTTGTACTGCATTGATCTAAGTGGACCAAATGTGCGGAGTATGTTAACTAGTTATAGTTACATCTTCTACTTTATTTGGTTGTTTGAGTCGGTGATTTCATGTGTTTTTAGGGTTCGCGTCGCTCTTCTATGGTATTTTGCTTCTTTTATATATTTCTCAATTTGATGGTCTTTCAAGCCTTGGCATTTGTGTTGAATATGACATATAACATAAACTGGGTTTAGGTAGATCGTGGTATAATGCCCCTATTTGAGATATCCACCAGCAACAGAAGGATCTCTTTGCCAAATTAGGTTTTAAGGGGTGCTTTTTCCTAAGAATTAGGGAATCCTTCTGTCAGATTTTGAATAACTACATAGCACTTATGATTTTTTATAGTACGGGTATGATATCATGGGATACCATTGTCGCATAAGGGACTAGTGAAGATCATATCCACTCGCGCAAGGACTCCCTTCTCTTTTTTTAAACACCTTCTAGAAAGAAGAGCCTCAATTGGTAAGAATGATTTCACAACCGAAGATTCCATGGTGGGGCTACTGCATATCTTGGAAGAAAGATGACATTTTTGACCAAAACCGGAATCCAACCTGCAGGGATTGGCAGTGGGGCCAAGGATAAGAACAAGGATAAAGATATGTATGCACAGGGGGAATTGAGCAATCCCAGCAAGTGGAGTAGATCCAAACAAGGTGTTCATAACGGGGGGCCCCTGGGCTCCGTGGGCCGGATGGGGCAAGGCAAGATGGCTGTCTGTGACTGGGTGGATGTCCATGGAGCTCTCAGTCAGGTGGCCACGAAGAGATTGATCAAGGTCCAGACCCATTGAGACAGATCTGCAGTCCCGGGCATCAACGATGAAATGTAGAATCGGCTTCCCGACGCGGTTGGTATCATATTGATTGTCGTCCTTGGGGTTAGGATTGAGCGCAAGTTGGAAGCTGTCCAGGTGGAATTCGGGAAATTTCTTCGCGTCATGTGTCGTCGAAAACCGGACGGAGTTCCCGAGCCAATTGGTGTGGAAATGAGGAAAGAAGAGGTAGGTATAGCCCAATCCCCACTGTCGCGCTGCTCCAATGGTGAGCTGTCCTGCTGCCATGACGCAGAGCTTTGTTGTACTCGTGACACCCCTGTATTCATAGTGGAAGGTGTAGCGATCAAGTATTCGATACTCTGTACCTTGGAGATTGTCGCAAATCTTGCCTTTCATAGAGGTGCTGTTGTTGACAGGTTTATTATATCAAGTTCGTCCAAAAAAAAAAAAAGAGGGAATTCTCATAGCTGTGGTCTTTTCTCCCGCCCTTCGCCTCTCCCCTTCAGTTCTTCCTCTCCCACTTCTCTTCCTCTCCTCCCCCCCCCCAATCTTCTCCTCTATTCCTCCGATCTCCCTCTTCCGGCGCTTATTCTTGTAAAGCAAGTATCCCGGATATTTGAACATTTGACCACATTACATCACCGTACATCGGAATAATCGCAGATAATGGCCGCTCGGCACTCGCGCAAGTTTTTGCGACCTCTCCTCTACACATCGGCGGCCGCCGCCGCAGGAGCAGGTGTTATCTACATTTCTTACCGTCCGCGAAATATTCCAGGCCTCGAAGCCCCTGCCGTTCCTCCGCCAGGTTACTACAAAGGCAAGCTGGTCCCGCCCAGTTTCCCTTCCATCAAGTCTCGCCTCGAACAGATTGAGGACCTCAAGCGCAGTGAGGAGGAGGAGGAATATGATCTGCTTGTCATTGGTGCCGGAGCCACTGGAGCCGGTATCGCATTAGATGCCGCCACACGAGGCCTGAAGGTCGCGGTGGTGGAGAGAGATGATTTCAGTTCGGGTACTAGTAGTAAGAGTACCAAGCTGGTACACGGTGGTGTCCGTTACCTTGAAAAGGCCGTGTGGGAGTTGGACTACAACCAGTGAGATTGTCCTTTCTTCCTCGGAAAGAGATGAGGTCGGAATGACCGCATCCCCGCGCATCCCTTCTAACAATCGCATCGCAGATATGCGCTAGTCAAGGAGGCTCTCAGAGAGCGCAAGTACTTCCTAAACACAGCTCCCCATCTGTCATCATGGCTGCCAATCATGGTGCCTGTTCAGAAATGGTGGCAGGCTCCGTATTTCTGGGCTGGCACCAAGGCCTATGACTTCTTGGCTGGTTCCGAGGGCATTGAGACCTCGTACTTCCTCACCAAGAGTAAGGCCATTGATGCGTTCCCCATGCTGAAGCGTGACAACATCATTGGAGCAATGGTGTACTATGGTGAGTAGCCAACACGGACCCCGCAAATGATCTAGGCTAATTCCCGATCAGATGGTGCTCACAACGACTCCCGCATGAACGTCTCCCTCGCTATGACCGCTGCGCTCTACGGTACCACTGTCGTGAACCACTTGGAGGTCACCGGACTGAACAAGGATGCATCCGGCAGGCTGTGCGGTGCGCGCGCCAAGGACATCGTCGCAGAGAAGAACGGCGAGGTCGCCAAGGAGTTCAACATTCGCGCCAAGGGTGTCATCAACGCCACTGGTCCCTTCTCTGATTCCATCCGCAAGATGGATGAGCCCAATGTCAAGGAGATTGTGGCCCCCAGTGCTGGTGTTCACATCATCCTGCCCGGTTACTTCAGCCCCTCAAACATGGGTCTCATTGACCCTTCCACCTCGGATGGACGTGTGATTTTCTTCCTGCCGTGGCAGGGTAACACCATCGCCGGTACCACTGACCAGCCCTGTGAGATTGAGGCTCAGCCCCAGCCCACTGAGAAGGATATAAACTGGATTCTTTCGGAGATTCGTGGCTACATCGCCCCCGATATCACCGTCGACCGAAGCGACGTCCTTGCTGCCTGGTCTGGCATCCGTCCCTTGGTGCGCGATCCCAAGGTGAAGAACTCGGAGGCTCTCGTCCGCAACCACCTGGTGACCGTCTCTCAGTCTGGACTGTTGACTTGCGCCGGTGGTAAGTGGACTACTTACCGCCAGATGGCCGAGGAGGCCGTGGACGAGGCAGTCAAATCGTTCAAGCTCAAGCCCCGCCAGCTCAACAGCCTTCCCGACATCAGTGGTGTCGGAGGCAGTGATCTGGTTGCTGACGGTGCCGTTCTCGACGGTAGCTGCCAGACCCACCAGGTGCGCCTCATTGGTGCCCACGGTTACTCCAAGACCCTCTTCATCAACCTTATCCAGCACTTCGGTCTCGAGACCGATGTGGCCAAGCACCTCACCGAGTCGTACGGTGATCGCTCATGGCAGGTCGCTGCCTTGTCTTCCCCTACCAGCGAACGTTTCCCCGTGCGCGGCTGCCGTATCTCCCCTATGTACCCCTTCGTTGATGGTGAGATTCGCTACGCCGTTCGTCACGAGTATGCCCAGACTGCCGTCGACGTGATTGCCCGTCGCACTCGTCTGGCTTTCCTGAACGCCGAGGCCGCCCTTGAATCCCTCCCCACTGTGATTGACACAATGGCCGAGGAGTTGAAGTGGACCAACGCCCGTAAGGATCTCGAGTGGAAGGATTCCTTGACTTTCCTTTCATCCATGGGTCTGCCTAAGAGCTTCATGGGCCTGTCGCGTCATGATGTCCAGAATGGCCGTGTTACGCAGGTTGATGATGCCGAGCGTGCGACTTTCTCCCGTAAAGGTATGTTTGTAACAAACATTTCGATGAACCACAGTGCTGACCATTCTAGAACCCCCCGCGGATATGATTGAGAGTGACGTTCGTGCTACTATTGAACCCCCTGCCGCAACACCCGCGCTCGGCTAGACGTGTGGCATATATAGACCGGCTTGTATAAATAGAAGCGTTCCTTTTTTTTGTTCCAATATTGACACTATTTAACCAGGGACTTTGGAAAAAGACCCTCAATCCAAGACCTTAAGATGACGCTTTCCAAAAACACGCGCATTCACATTCGGAAAGTGCCACCCTGAGCTTGCTCGTAGTTTCAATTTCTTCAATTCCCTCATTTCTCTCCATTTCTCTATATCTTGTCCACACTCACACACCATGAATACCAGTCAGTCTGATATTGACCTCCAGTCGCTGCGCTCTGTGAAGCGCAAGTTGGACCCGGAGAACGATTCTGTTGTACCAAAGCCAGATCTGGAGGAGTCCGATCCCTTTGGAGACGAAAGCCAATCTGGCGTGAAGTACAAGACCATGGCGTGGTGGTAAGTGTTTCCTTTTCCACAGGCAGGATGAAGCTCATCCTTTCAATAGGCAAGCCGGCATGAGTAAGTCAATGTCTTACATATTGCCCAGCTTTCTCTAACAAACCGGTCAGTCATGATCGCAGAAACCATCTCGCTTGGTATTCTCGCGCTGCCCAAAGCGCTTGCTGTTCTAGGTCTTGTTCCGTACATTCTCCTCCCCGCTGGCTGCAAAGGCCGATGAGCTAACCTGTTTGTTCAGCGGCATCCTAACCATCCTCGGGGTTGGGATCATCTCGACGTATACCGCATATACCATCGGGCGATTCAAATGCCGCCATGTCCAAGTGCACAGTATGGCTGATGCTGGTGATCTTCTGATGGGAAGGGTTGGACGGACTACACTGGATGTGGCCCAGCTCGTCTTTTTTGTGTTGGTCATGGGAAGCCATATCCTCACTTTTTCCATCATGATGAACGTTCTCACCGAACATTCTTCCTGCACCATCGTATTTTCGGTTGTCGGTCTACTCGCCTCGTTCATGTTGACCCTTCCACGGCGACTTGAGAGGCTTTCTCACATCTCCTCCGTGAGCTTTGTGAGTATCGTCGGAGCGGTTCTTACTGGTATGATTGGAGTCACCCTTGTCAAACAAGGCCCAGTGGAGGTCCCAGCTTTTTCGCCTCCGCCCAAAGTGCATGATGCGTGCCTTGCTATTGCAAACATAATATTTGCGTACGCAGGACATGTTGCATTCTTTACCCTTTTCTCCGAGCTCAAAGAGCTCAAGGACTTCCCAAAGGCTCTGGCGCTTTTGCAGATGAGTGAAATGGTCTTGTACACAGTGGCTTCTATTATGATATATGCCTATGTTGGGCCAACTGTCAACTCACCTGCTCTCAATTCTTCGGGACAATTGTTTCGCAAGATTTCCTATGCAATCGCACTACCTACGGTACGTATCTTTTTCCGTGTACTTCTTTTGGATATGAGCTTAACCAATGCACAGATCCTGATCGGGGGTGTGGTGAACGCCCATGTTGCCGTCAAGTTCATTTACGTTCGTGTCTTCCGGGGGACCAACTCGATGCATACCCAGTCATTTAGGGCGCGGGTAGTTTGGACTGTTACATGTGCGGGGCTTTGGATCTTGTCGTGGATCATCGCCGAGGCAATACCGGTTTTCAACGATGTACTAGGGCTTGCGGTGTGTACTACCTGTCCCTGACCCCACCTGCAGCGAGTACTAATCATTCCAACCAGAGTTCCTTATTTGCTAGCTGGTTTTCATTCGGTCTACCTGGGCTATTCTGGCTCTATCTGAACCGAACTTGTTGGTACATGACCTGGCGACAGAGGGCATTGTTTGGCTTCAATCTTTTTCTGGTGTTTCTTGGATTTGTCATTGTAAGTTGAGCTCTACTGTGGTTTGAAGGGTCGAGTTAACCTACGCCACCAGTGCATTGTCGGGTTGTACTCGTCTATTCGGTCGATCTTTAACAACCTTCGCGAGGGTGTCGGAGGAGGTAGCTTCTCATGTGCCGACAATTCCCTCTATTGAGGCAGTCTTACGACAAAGAAAATGATTTGGATGGGGGTGGGTAGGTTAGGTTTGGAAATGGGCAATTACACTCGGGTCACAGCATTAACGAAGCACGAAGAACATACGACGCAGAGAACTATCCAGCTACATGTATAGAATAAATTGAGTTCTCTTGCACAGTTTCACAGATGTAGGCGATATGCAAGGAGCCGAGATTTTGCGGCTGCTACCCTTCAACGGCTAAGTGGCATGTGTTAGATCTCACAGGGGATCCTTGTCCTCCCGATCGGATCAAAGGCAGTTTCAGGATTTCAGGGAAGACAAATGACATCTTTTATGCAGGAGATAGCATAACTATCCATCCAGCTGTCCTTTTCGGAGAATCAGGCCATACCTAAAGTTAGAGATAGCACGGTGTACTCCGTAGTTAGCTGGTTGCTATATTTCCTCGGCCGGGAGGTGTACATCACGTGATCGGTTTCGAATCATTTAGGGTTTACGTCACGTTGTTATATAACTCCAACTAACATTGTCGTGTTTATCTATTCCGGCCTTGCAGCCCAGATCATCCGATGAAAAGCCGAGGCTGTCCAGGGGCGTACTCCATCCAGCACACAAAACGAGAGTTAAGGATCAAAATAGGGGGGGGGGGGGGCAAATTGGAAAATTGCCAAAATAAGAAGGAAGTTTGGGGATTTTGTTTGTGAAAAAAAAAACATAAAAGAAATTAACAAAAAACATAACGGGCCCCTTAAAACAAAATTA